>NW_019154112.1:7841760-7856824 GCF_002288905.1 Enhydra lutris kenyoni
TCTCAATAGATGCTGAAAAAGCATTTGACAAAGTACAGCATCCTTTCTTGATCAGAACTCTCCAAAGTGTAGGGATAAAGGGTACATACCTTAATATCATCAAAGCCATCTATGAAAACCCACAGCAAATATCATTTTCAACAGGGAAAACCTGAGAGCTTTTCCCCTAAGGTCAGGAACATGGCAGGGATGCCCACTATCACCACTGTTATTCAACATAGTAATAGAAGTCCTAGCCTCAGCAATAAGACAACAAAAAGAAATAAAAGGCATGCGAATTGGCAAAGAAGTCAAACTATCACTCTTTGCAGATGATATGATATTTTATGTGGAAAATCTGAAAGACTCCACTCCAAAACTGCTACAACTCATACAGGAATTCAATAAAGTGTCAAGATATAAAATCAATGCACAGAAGTCAGTTGCATTTCTATATACCAACAGCAAGACAGAAGAAAGAGAAATTAAGGAGTCAATCCCATTTACAATTGCACCCAAAACCATAAGATACCTAGGAATAAACCTAACCAAAGAGGCAAAGAACCTGTACTCAGAAAACTACAAAGTACTCATGAAAGAAATTGAGGAAGACACAAAGAAATGGAAAAATGTCCCATGCTCATGGATTAGAAGAACAAATACTGTGAAAATGTCTATGCTACCTCATGCAATCCCTATCAAAATACCATCAATTTTTTTTTCAAAGAAATGGAACCAATAATCCTAAAACTTATATGGAACCAGAAAAGACCCCAAATAGCCAGAGGAATGTTGAAGAAGAACGCCAAAGTTGCTGACATCACAATTCCAGACTTCAAGCTCTATTACAAAGCTGTCATCATCAAAACAGTATGGTAGTACTGGCACAAAAACAAACACATAGATCATGGAACACAATAGAGAACCCAGAAATGGACCCTCAACTCTATGGTCAACTAATCTTTGACAAAGCAGGAAAGAATGTCCAATGGAAAAAACACAGTCTCTTCAACAAATGGTGTTGGGAAACTGGACAGCCACATGCAGAAGAATGAAACATGACCATTTCCTTACACCACACACAAAAACAGACTCAAAATGGATGAAAGACTTCAATCTGAGAAGGAATCCATCCAAATCCTTGTGGAGAACACAGGCAGCAACCTCTTCCACCTCAGCTGCAGCAACTTCTTCCTAGAAACATCACCAAAGGCAAGGGAAGCAAGGGCAAAAATGAACTATTGGGACTTCATCAAGATCAAAAGCTTTTGCACAGCAAAGAAACAGTCAACAAAACCAAAAGACAACTGACAGAATGGGAGAAGATATTGCAAGTGACATGTCAGATAAGAGCTAGTATCCAAAATCTACAAAGAACTTATCAAACTCAACACCCAAAGAACAAATAAGCTAATCAAGAAATGGGCAGAGGACATGAAAAGACATTTTTGCAAAGAAGACATCCAGATGGCCAACAGACACATGAAAAAGTCCTCCACATCACTTGTCATCAGGGAAATACAAATCAAAACCACAATGAGATACCAACTGACACCAGTCAGAATGGCTAAATTAATAAGTCAGGAAACAATAGATGTTGGTGAGGATGCGGAGAAAGGGGAACCTTCTTATACTGTTGGTGGGAATTCAAGCTGGTAAAGCCACTCTGGAAAACAGCATGGAGGTTCCTCAGAAAATTGAAAATAGAGCTACCCTATGACCAGCAATCTCACTACTGGGTATTCACCCTAAAGATACAAATGTAACTGATCCAAAGGGGCACATGCACCCGAATGTTTATAGCAACAATGTCCACAATAGCCAAACTATGGAAAGAACCTAGATATCCATCAACAGATGAATGGATAAAGAAGAGGTGGTATATATATACAATGGAATACTATGCAGCCATCAAAAGAAATGAAATCTTACCATTTGCAAAGACATGGATGGAACTAGAGGGTATTATGCTGAGTGAAATAAGTCAATCAGAGAAAGACAATGATCATATGATCTCCCTGATATGAGAAAGTTGAGAGGCAGAGTGGGGGGGCGGGTAGGGAAGGAAAAAATAAAACAAGGTGGGATTGGGAGGCAGACAAACCATAAGAGACTCTTAATCTTACAAAACAGACTGAGGGTTGCTGGGGGGAGGAGGATTGTGAAGAGGGTGGTTGGGTTATGTACATTGGGGCTGATATGTGATACAGTGAGTGCTGTGAAGTGTACAAGCCTGATGATTCACAGATCTGTACCCCCAGGGCAAATACATTATATGTTAATAAAAATAATTTTTAAAAAGGAATACCCACTGCATAATCACCTTTTATACACAGTATCTATTCTCTTCCAGAACCCTAAAATCTTAATTATTACCACAACAGGCCCAAAGAATCAAAACCTAAAATTGGATTCTAGGATCAGTTTACTTAACATGTTTACTGGGCATATGGATAACCTTCCTACATGGTGGGGGAGGAGCATAGTACATTAGGAATCTATGGCATGAAATAGCATCATGATGACTCAAATTATCAGTGGCAGCATGGAAGAGAATGCAACGAGGAAAGCCACTGAGAAATCAAGTGAATGGAGCATTTGACTGCTAGGATGATAATGGCCATTGTAAAATTGGTATCATATGATGGCTTCTCCTGATAATTCTAGAGAACAACATAGGAAAAAAAAAATTAAGAGTTACAAATCCACAAAAGGCATAGGTCTAAAATCAGAAAGCCCCTGTAGCAGGTTTAAAGGAGTCCCCTATCTGCATCCACAGAGTAGATATGGCCAAAGATCAAGTACAAAGCCTGAGTATAAGGGTTTAAGAGTTGCAACACTAGATAAATGAGTGACCTTGACAGGTCTCTTATTCCAAGGCAAGGGCATTGCTGGAAAAGGAACAGAACCCTGAGACATGGGATGAAAACACTGGGAAGATAAGATAAGGCTGAGAACTTTGAGTCCACAAATCTCCCTGGACTTTTCTTACCAACAGAAGCAGGTCAGTGCCTTCTGGCAGAGAAAAATCAACATTCTCTGGCTATTACCAGGGGCATCTGATGAATAAGAAAATGCCTATTCCTCTGAGGACCTATCCCCAACAATCCTCATTGTCTCCTGCTGCATATGAAAGTTAGATCCCTGCATATCCTAGTCATAGTACAATAAGCCTTGGCCCAGACAGAGATAACCTATGCATCCAAAGAACTGCGGTATGTTGGTAATATAAACCAGCAGGAATCTGGGGAGTATGTATAAGTGGATGGATTCTAATATTATATTACAATGGCACAAATAAATAGATTTAAAAAAGCATCCAGGATTTGGGACTTAATATGTGTGGTTAACAATAATAGTCTGGGGGCGCCTGGGTGGCTCAGTGGGTTAAAGCCTCTGCCTTCAACTCGGGTCATGATCTCAGGGTCCTGGGATCGAGCCCCACATCGGGCTCTCTGCTCAGCAGGGAGCTTGCTTCCCCCTCTCTCTCTGCCTGCCTCTCTGCCTACTTGTGATCTCTCTCTCTCTCTCTCTGTCAAATAAATAAAATCTTAAAAAAAAAAAACAATAATAGTCTGATAGGTTGATCATTTGAGCTTAGTCTCAATTGTGGCTTATAATGAGTGAGACTGAAATGCTAGAACTTAAACCCCTGACATTCTGTGGAAGAAGGAATCCAAAATTCCATGGGGATGAGAATGTTTGGCTAGATCAATCTGTGTGCATCTTGCTCAGACACTTTCTAATCTTAACTCCAGGGAGAGCTCATGGGACACCCTTTCATAAGGGCACTCAGGAATGCATTAGTGAGGGAGGCAACAATATTCTTGCCGAGCTCCTCAAAGTCTGTCTCCTGTAGATCATAGATGATGGGGAGGGATGCTGCAAAGGAATCAGGCTCTCTGATTTTAATGGCAATCATGGGATCCTGGCATGGCAGGAGCCAGGTGGGAGGGTCCACTTGCCAGAACCATATCAGGTGCAGATATAGGGCAGTAATCAGAGTGCTCTGACCCACAGATATCTGTGGCAATGGCTAATTGATCATGGGGTACCACAGAATAAAATCATGGCAGGTGTGCCTTAATATTTATAAATGGAGAATTCTAGGCCTGGTAGGCAGTAACCTGACTCTAGTCACCCTCATCATAATTCTCAGCCTCTTACCAAGTTGTTAAACGTGTACCAGTTCACAGAACCTCTTGAATGAGGAGACCAGGTTTCACTGAGAAAAGACCTTACAAATGGGTATAATGTAAATCATCATCCCAGCCAGCCCTCAACCCTGGCTGCAAATGCGACTCACCTACAGAACTTCTAAAACATAGTGATGCTTAGGCTCTACTTCCAGACATTCTGACACATGATATATGAAGAATTGAAGAAAACAAAAACTAAAAGTGGCTAAAGTTTGAATGAAGAGAAATGACATTCAAACGCATCCAAATTAACTAAATTAACTAAAATAATACCCATCTAGTAAAATGACTCAAATTTCCTTTTCTTTACAAGGAGCAATTCCAGGACATCTGCTTAGTAGCAGCTTGCAGAAAGAAGAAACATGAAAATATAAATAAAGTCATGAAAACATTTAACTGAACAAAAAGAAGTGAGGAAGAAAGCTAGGAAGAGATTATTAGAATTAATCATACGATTGGTCCCTAAAATTTTGTTTTTGATAACCATGAATAAAATGATAAAGAAATTCTCAAAAAATGGAAAGTGTTACTTCCAGCCCATTGACAAGTCCTTAAAACAGGCAGAGTGACCTCCCACTGGGAGCTCAGCTACCTGGATGTTGACATTTTGTTAAGGGCAAAAGGTGGTCTTAGCCTGACACCCCCCCCCCCAGGATCCTGTGAGTCTACCTTAAACACATAGAAATTCCTTTGGAAGCTCCCTTTATCTCTTACATTCTCCCCTTTCCCCCAGATACATCTTGAGAATCATCCTTCAAGCATTTGCCCACTGATACACATCTGAAGGGTCTCAGGACTGAGGTTTACTAACAATAATAAATGACCTTCCTGAACAATGGCTGGCCCCCTCAGGTCCTAGAAACCTTCTTTCCAAAATACCTTGGAGGTTTGTTCTGTCCCTAACTCCCTGCCAACCTGAAAGTATATAATTGCCTCCCTCACAACCCCAGTGCAGCTCTTTCTGCCCATGGGTCCAAGCTCCCGTGCTTTTAAAAAATCACCTTTTTGCACCAAAGATGTCTCAAGAATTCTTTCTTGGCTGTTGGCTCCAGACCCCAACAACACTCTAAAAACCACATCAATGCCCATATACTTGTCAGCATCATTTTCATTTAACAGAATTTCTCTCTCTCTCTCTCTCTCTCTCTCTCTTTTTTTTTTTTAAAGAAGGGATTCCTGGGTGGCTCAGTTGGTTAAGCATCTGATTCTTTATTTCAGATCTGGTCCTGAGATTGAGCCCCACATAGGGCTCCATGCTCAGTGGGGAGTCTGCTTATATTCTTTCTCTCCCTCTGCCCTTCCCCTCCCACCATGTGTGTGCTCTCTCTCTCAAATAAATAATTTTTTTAAATAAAAAAAGAAATAAGATTTTCAAATCTTTCCCTGGGTTGGTTTGATTATATTTAATACCCAATATCTTAAGGTTTTAGGGTACAAAGTAGAAAACTACATTACGGATAATAAAACTAATTAGAATGAATTGCTTTTCCTTTTATTGTCTGTTACTCTTTTACTGAAAAGAAAATGGAGAGGTGCCTGGCTGGCCCACTGTATAGAGTATGCAACTCTGGATCTCAGTGTTGTGAGTTTGTGCCCCACATTAGGTGTAGAGATTACTTTAAAAAATTAAAAGAAGGTTGAAAATTAGAAAGTTTGAGCATCTATTTAACTATTAGAATTCAGTGTTCTGGGGTGCCTGGGTGGCTCAGTGGGGTAAAGCCTCTGCCTTCGGCTCAGGTCATGATCCCAGAGTCCTGGAATCGAGCCCCGCATCGGGCTCTCTGCTTAGCGGGGAGCCTGCTTCCTCCTCTCTCTGCCTGCCTGTCTGCCTGCTTGTGATCTCTGTCTGTCAAATAAATAAATAAAATCTTTTTAAAAAATGGAAAGTGTTTAAAAATCACCAAATACACAGGGCACCTGGGTGGCTCAGTGGATTAAGCCGCTGCCTTCAGCTCAGGTCATGATCTCAGGGTCCTGAGATCGAGCCCTGCATCGGGCTCTCTGCTCAGCAGGAGCCTACTTCTTCCTCTCTCTCTGCCTGACTCTGCCTACTTGTGATCTCTCTTTCTCTGTCAAATAAATAAATAAAACCTTCAAAAAAAATCACCAAATACAGAAGATAAAATAAGAAATTTATTAGAAACTAATAATAAAGTTTAGCTGCTAATTGCTACAAATCATAAACCAAGATTGATATTCTACTTTAATGATTGCAGATAAAATCATAAAAATGCTAATATTTTGGCAAAATAAAACTTTATTGAAAATATGACCTAAAAAATCAGTATAAACTGCAAAAATCCATGTTAAGCTTTGAAAATTTGTTTATAGACTTTAAAATATACATTCCTGAATATTAAAAATACTCACAGTAGATAAAACTCTATAATCCTGTATTTTGGTAAATTGAATATTCTCTACTGCTGGTATAAAATAGCTGATTAAAATATTGCAGAAAGGTATTAATATCATTCTACAATTTACATAAACTTTTAAAATAGTTCAGAAGAAACAAAATTTGACTAAAATGAATAGATTTTGTAAATTTTATAAATTGAATTCCTTCAAATTAATTTTAAACTTTAAACTTTAAATTTTAAACTTTAAATTTAAACATTTAAAAAATGGATTTTCAGCTTATTGACATAGAACCTCCTGTTCTAAGAGTATAATAAAGAGATTTTATGATCCCTAAACACCTCAATTTTGCCTCAATTCTATGCTGTTTTAGGTTATGTTTACACAGAATCTAAATGTCTAAATATGTCAATGAAACAACTGTTCAATACTGAAAAGTATGTGAAATTAATTCTCTGATAATTTTTTAATAATATGTAAGAATTCCATAGATCTCATCCAAATGTTCACTTTAAAACAACATTAATTCAATCAAAAGGTATTTCCAGGTTCTGGTGTTAACAACTACTAGGAAAAAAATGTAAGAATGATGATGAAGGAAAGGAAGAGGAGAAGAGATGAGGTAAGGAGGAGGAGAATTAACTCGTGTGCTTTCATAGTACCTATCTTACCAGATTTGTGTTTTTTTTTTAACTTAATTTTATTTTTTATAAACATATAATATATTTTTATCCCCAGGGGTACAGGTCTGTGAATCGCCAGGTTTACACACTTCACAGCACTCACCATAGCACATACCCTCCCCAATGTCCATAACTGCACCCCCCCTCACCCAACCCCCCTCCCCCCATCAACCCTCAGTTTGTTTTGTGAGATTAAGAGTCACTTATGGTTTGTCTCCCTCCCAATCCCATCTTGTTTCATTTACTCCTCTCCTACCCCCTTAACCCCCCATGTTGCATCTCCTCTCCTTCATATCAGGGAGATCATATGATAGTTGTCTTTCTCCGATTGACTTATTTCGCTACGCATGATACCCTCTAGTTCTATCCACGTCGTTGCAAATGGCAAGATTTCATTTCTTTTGATGGCTGCATAGTATTCCATTGTGTATATATACCACATCTTCTTTATTTCAACAATTCAGTGAGGTTTTTAAGGTAGTGATAACCTTATTTTTCAGACAGGGACACTAAAAATGAATGAATGAATTTAACTTCCCAAAGACTATACAGAAAAGGAAAGAAAGAGTTAGAATTTAAAACCAGGCAAGTCAAATAGCATTTCTCTCCAAAACTGTGTTGACACAGATTCTGTTTGGGTAAGGTTTACAATAAGATAGTGGGCATGGAACAGTTTTGAGGCAAGAGTTTCAAATAGAGTCTTGGAGAGTAAACAGTGATTTGATGGTCTCAATTGAGAAGTAGGGTCAAATGCTACTTTTTAACCCTCAATCTTAGTGTATAATTTCTAGTCTAACAACTCCTTTTTTTTTTCTTTTTCTTTTCTTTTTTTTGGGGGGTGGCAGAAAGAGAAAGAGCACGTGCGCCTAGGCACAGGAGTTGGGGGGTTGTGGTCAGTGGGAGAAGGAGAAAGATTCTTAGGCAGGATCCACACTCATCAAGGAGCCTCACACAGGGTTTGTTTTGGAACACTCTGAGATCATGACCTGAGTGGTAATCAGGAGTAGGAGACTTACCTGACTGAGCTACCCAGATGCCCCAAATAACATCTCTTTTTAAATTTTTTTACTTTAAATCAGATTGGGGATTTTTAAAAAAATCATCTAAAGCTTCCTGTGGGATCTTGGAATTACAGGGCTTAGGGGAATATTAAACATTTAATGTTCCCTACAATTATTTTAAATACCATGGTCTATATTAATCCCACTTTTCATAAAACTCCAAAGGAACACCCAACTTCTGAGCATGTATATGAAGAAGTTTAGACTCTAGAGGAGTCATGGCCATGGCTAAGAATACTGGTTCTGGAGTCAGATGCCTGAATCAGAACTCCTACTAAATCTATGTGTCCAGGGCAGTTAACTCAGCTTCCCTGAGTCTATTTTTCCATCTCCAAATGGGTAAATAACAACAGTACCAACATCACAGGTTGTTTTGAGAATTAAATAAATTACCCATATAAACCACTTAGTATTTTCTCTGGCACCTAATAAGAGCTCCAGAAGTTTTAGCTGTTAGCTCTGCTCTAAAAGGGAAATGATTTTGCATTTTTATCCAGGAGAATGGATACTGAACTACAATACAATGTAATTCCAAAAGAATATACTGTTAACCAACAGCATGCAAAGTTTATACCATTCCAAAACAAGTAGATATACCTTCAGTAATACCCATATCACACTGTGCCCCCACTCAAACACATGGAGTGTATTACATAAGACTATGTTGGATTATAGGTGTTCTGTTGTATAAGAGCACTTGTATGTGTGATTGTAGACATTCCTTTTCTCTACTCCCATCTGCATTATAGTCTGGACAGTGTCATCATTGGCATAGCTCAGAATTTAATCCAGATGGAAGTAAAAACATTTACTAGTCTAGTGGAGGAAACAGCATAAGAAAAACATATTTAGTGTAAAAGATGGAGATAGGATATTCCTTTGAAACCAAACCAGGTTTGGATACTTTGCAATATAAATTTCACTATTCTTTTCATGTGTTACCTTTTCAGTTATTGCAAAGTATCTCATTCCTAAGCCTAGTAAGGACAGAGTTATTAAAAACGAATAAGTAACAACTCTATGTTATCATCCTTATGTCTTCATTGATGGAAGATGAAAGAAAGTGAAGAGTTCTTAAGAATGTTGTCTTATAAAAGCTAAGGCTGGGGTTTTAGAGAAATTTTTTTTTTAAAGATTTTATTTATTTATTTGTCAGAGTGAGCACAGGCAGACAGAGTGGCAGGCAGAGGCAGATGGAGAAGCAGGCTCCCGCTGAGCAAGGAGCCCGATGTGGGACTCGATCCCAGGACGCTGGGATCATGACCTGAGCCGAAGGCAGCTGCCTAACCAACTGAGCCACCCAGGCGTCCCAAGGCTAGGGTTTTAATAGAAAAGCAATCCATGAGAAATGGTTATCAATAAAAAAACACAGGTCAATATTTAAGAAATGTAAAAATAGTTAAAATATTACTTTATCAGTATTTATAATCAGTATCAGTATTTATAATTAGTCTTTAGCTGTTTCTTAAGCAATATGATAAATTATTTTTACTTCCTCAGTACATGGAAGAATACATTTTATAACCCCCTTGTAATTAGGAAGGGCCATGTAACTAGCTCTGACTGGTAGGCTATGAGCAAAATTAGTATGCTTCAATCCCAGACCAAAGCATTTAATTGCAGGTGCAAAGCTCTCTCCCACTTCCACTTACCTTCTCTATGAGTTTGAAAGCTAAAAGATGGTGTAGCCTCTATCAGCCAAGGTCCATATAAAGCAGGACATCCCACCAATCCACAGGGGACTGCAGCATCATTAACTTATGTTAAAGATTTAAGAATCAGAGGCCCCTGGGTGACTCAGTTGGTTAAGCAATTGCCTTCAGCTCAGGTCACGTTCCTGGAGTCCCAGGATTGAGTCCTACATCAGGCTCCCTGCTCAGCAGGGAGTCTGCTTCTCCAGCTGACCTTTCTCCACTCATGCTCTCTCTCTCTCTCTCTCTCTCTCATTCCCTCTCTCTCTCTCTCTCTCTCATTCTCTCTCTCTCTCTCTCTCAAATAAATAAATAAAATCTTTAAAAAAAAGATTTAAGAATCATTACTATATGTCCACAACACCCAAAATGTGGAAGGAGCCGAGATGCTCTTCAACAGATGAATGGATAAAGAAGATGTGTTACATACATACAATGGCATATTATTCAGCCATCAGAAAGGATGAATACCCACCGTTTGCATCGACATGGATGGAACTGGAGGGCATTATGCTAAGTGAAATAAGTCAATCAGAGAAAGACAATTATCATATGGCTTTACTCATATGTGGAACATAAGGAATACCGTCCATGACCATAAGGGAAGGGAATGGGAAGAAATCGGAGAGGGAGACAAACTATAAGAGACTTTGGTCTCTGAGAAACAAACTAAGGGTTACAGAGGAGAGGGGGTGGGAGAATGAGGTAACTGGGTGATGGGTATTAAGAAGGGCACATGTTGTGATGAGCACTGGGTGTTATACGCAACTAATGAAATCATTGAATGATACATCAAAAACTAATAATGTACTATATGCTGGCTAACTGAACATAATAATAAAAAAAGAATCATTACTATAGTACAACACAAATAATCCTGTGTAATATAAGCAAAAATCAATATTTTTCTGCCAGATTCCTGCAATGACTATTAAATCCTTCTCATTTTACAATCATCAGTGAGAAATGAAACTATCTACACCCATTCAGTATACTGTCTTATAGGACAGTGTCCTGTCAATAATATAACAGTACTCATGAGGTGTCTTCATCAACATGACTTTAGTATCCAAGAAACTTTTGCCCAGGGGGGAAAAGTTGCAAATAACTCTACTGTTTATTTCAGAAAGTTCCTGACAATCTGTTTAAATGAACATTAAACTGTTCAACTTTTCAACTGATTCCAACAAATCACTACTTACTCTTCAAGACTCTCTTTGAAACCCTTGCCTCAAAACCTTTCCTTGCCATGCCCATCAGTTCTAGACTATCATATCACAAACCCTACCCAAATGGAATCTATATCAACACAGTTTTGGAGAGAAGCATTATCAATTGAATATGACAAACACATGATGAAACATATTTATTATTCCTGGTCAAGAAGGCTCAGGAATTGGAGGATTCTAGGACATCCAAAAACAGAGAAGGTACAGCCAACAATTTCAGGAATTGGAGGATTCAGGTACATCTCAAGACAGACAGAGAAGGTGGGCTAAAGATCTCAGAACTAATCAAAAATCACAAAGGTACAATAGATCTATATTATTTTCTCTAGGCCAGTAGACAGGATGATTATTCTGTGGAAAGTGTGTAAAGTAGGGACTATGTGTTTAGAAAACCAGGAAGAGCTGAAGGAAAGTGTGCCTACTAAATTCAGGAGGTTTAATGAAAGTTAACATTGAGAACAGGGAGATGCCTAGTTTCATTTATGCCTCCCACCATTTGGCTCCCCTAATGCAGGAACTAGATCTAGACTCTCCAGGAAATGATTAGTAGATTCAAGAGAAAATGCTACAAAGACTGATATTCAATGATCCCACACTAAAATAGCAAAGTTCTGGATCCTATGAATCCTATGAATTTTAGTTCCTCATTCTTAAATATGAGAGGATGGAAACTGCCAGATATTTGAGGAAAGTTTCCAATATGAAAGAGTATCTCCCACCAAGGGGAAAAATACTTAAATATTATGGACACTATGCAGAACAGAAGAAAACTTCCAAAAATAACCTCTGAAAGATGAGAAATTATTGCACATATGGGGTAGAGGGACAGAAAGGACAAGATAAAAACAAGAAAAAAGCTTTTAAAATTACAATGATGATAAAAGAAATAAAAATATTCAATAGTAGGACTGGAAAACCAAGTTAAAAATTTTCCAGAAAGCAGAATTTAAAAACATGAGATTAATAATAGAAAAGAAATGATAAATATAAGCAGCTCACAGCAAGAATCTGACAAACAACTAGTAAGTGTTGCAAAAGACATAACAGGTAAAACAGAAGGCAAGAAGTTACCAAAGAAATAATAGAAGAAAAATTTTCAGAACTGAAAACTAAGTTTGTTGACTGAAGTATCAGTAAGTGCTCAGCAGAATGGGTGAACAAAGACCCAGACCAACACATATCGCTATGAAATTCTAAAACACCATGTATAAGGGTAAGATCCTAATGACTTCTACAGAGAAATTTAAAGGCCATATACATGTGGAGCATAAGGAATAACACAGAGGACATTGGGAGATGGAGAGAAGTGAGCTGGGGGAAATTGGAGGGGGAGAAAAACCATGAGAGACTGTGGACTCTGAGAAACAAATTGAGGATTTTGGAGGGGAGAGGGGTGGGGGATTGCGTGAGCCTGATGATAAGTATTAAGGAGGCCACGTATTGCATAGAGCACTGGGTGTGGTGCATAAACAATGAATTTTGGAACACTGGGGGGGAAAAACTAAATTAAATTAAAATAAAAAAGATAAAAGGTCATATACAAAATACTGACATTAAGAATAGTGTGAGACTTCACGGTAGCATCATTGGAGGTTGGAAGGCAATGGAAAACAGCCACAAATTTTACTTTAACTCCTGATTATGAAAATTCCAAGCATATACAAAATAGAGATCACATTATAAAGGATCTTGATGTAGCTATCACCCAGATTCAACAACTATTTATGCATGGCCAACCTTATTTTTTTTTACCCCCACCTATCTCTCCCTCCTCCCTGAATATTTGAATAAATCTAGGCAACATATACCATTTATAAGTACATTAGTAGATATCCAAAAAAATAACCGTTTTGGGCACCTGGGTAGCTCAGTTAGTTAAGGTATGCCTTCAGCTCAGTTCGTGATCCCAGGGTCCTGGAATTGAGTCCTGCATCGAAATCCCTGCTCAGTGGGGAATCTGCTTCTCCCTCCTCCACCACTGGTGCACTCTCTCTCTCTCAAAAATAAAGGAATAAAATATTTAAAATAAATAAATAAAAACTACCTGCTTTTTTTTTATTTATCCTAAATAGTTACGTAAAATTCTCTACTAAACAAGTCAGTGTTCACATTTCCATGATTATCTTCTAAATGTTCTTTCTTTTTGTTTTTAACAGTTTGAGTCTGGATCTAAGAATGAATCATATAATTGCCATTGTTAGTATGTCTCTTATCTCTTTTAATCAATAGGTTCCCTCTCCATCTCTCTTTTATTCCTTGCAAAAATTTTTATGAAGAAACTGAGTCATTTTCCTATAAAGTTCACCACTACCTGGATTTTGTTGATTACCTTTCTATGATGTAAGTTAATGTGTTCCTGTAGCCTTCTTACCATCAATTTAAGACTAGACAGCTCTCTCTCAGTTTCATCTGCTGTCTTCAGACCTGTACATTAAGCTTTCCAATGAAGACTTGATTGTGACAGTAGTATTCTCCAGTCTGGATCCTCAAAATCTTATTGTCTTCCCTTCTTTCTCTTGAATTGCTTCTGATAGCACATCGGTTGTGTAGTTATTAGTGATTTGCTCCTACTTATTTTTGGGTACTTTCTGAAATACTACTTTGTAGTAGACATTGTTCTTTGCAGTTTAGTTTTTCCATTCTAGTTGTGTGTTTTATGGGAAGATTCAGTGGAATTTAAAAACTATGCCTCCATCTTCAAAAACCTCATGAGCCCAATTACATTGATTAATCTCTGTCTGCAAAACTTGACTAGCAATAAATTTCAATTTGGAAGACTGTATCCATCAACTATCAATCATGTTCAAGTTTAGAATAATGACATTTTCACATTATCTAAATCTCAAAAAAAAAATGTACTCTTTACATAACCTTTCTCAGGAAACTGCTGAAGGATGTGCTTCACTAAAATTAACAAGATAACAGGAAGAAGAATATGTATAAAGTCATGAAAACAAGAGCTCTCAGATAGGGTATTAGCAGATGAAGTTCAGGAGGCAAGTTCTAAAATCCTACCAGACCAATGGAAAGAGCAATTGAAATGTGCAGTGGGAAAACTGAAAGCTCCCAGAGGTAATTTTTCAAAGGTAAGGACACTAAAAGGTTAGCTAATGTGTTCGAGTCTATAAAATAGAATGCTGAAGTTTTTATAATTTTGTTGGAATCTTTGAGAAGCATAGCAGAAACTTCTAAGTGTCCCACAATTTTTATTCTCAGATTTTTACTCATGTGGCTTCTTGGAATAAGAGGAAAATATTTCTTAGTTTCCTCTGCAGCTAGGGGAAGCTGTATGACTAAGCTCCAGTCAGTGAATATAAGTGGGCGTAATGTTTGAAATGCCTGGGAAGTATACTCAAAGAAAGGAAGTATGCTCTTATTTTTTTTCTTCCTCCCTGCTTCTGGATATGTTGTAGGCAAACAGATGGATCTTGAGTAACTATTTTGAATCATAAGGTAGAAACCACATGTCGAAGATAGAAGAGCAGTGAGATAAAAAGAGAAGTCTTAAACACTGATAATCATGGTTCTGCCATAAAAGTTCTGAACTGCTCGCTACAGACTCTTTTTCAAAGGATAAATAAACTTCTACCTTATTTAAGCCACTTCTTTATTTTTTCTGTCACTATAACTGAACCTGGTCCTAAATATCATAGGAAGAAATAAATTCATAGAAAACTAAGCAAATGAAAATATGAAGCCAGTATTAACTTCAAGGAAAACAAAAGTTGAATTAAAAAGCAAATGTCTTTAGAATTTAGCAATAAAATATCAAGCAAATGAAAATATGAAGCCAGTATTAACTTCAAGGAAAACAAAAGTTGAATTAAAAAGCAAATGTCTTTAGAATTTAGCAATAAAATATCA
>NW_019154112.1:7856834-7861922 GCF_002288905.1 Enhydra lutris kenyoni
TGATAATAATGTAAACACTGAATATTGATTTAATCAATATTTTATAACTATTTAGAAGGAGATATAAGGTAGTATTAAAAGGTTAACTCTTACATATTTTAATTAGTAGTTGACATACAACACTTAAAATTAATAAACGAGCAAATAACAGTATATTATTTTAAATAGGTAGATAAAAACTAGGATAAACTGCTTTTCAAGTTGAAAGTATTCACCAGTGGTCAACTCTAGGAGAGAAACTAGATGTTACGTTTGGTGAGGGGGCTGCTGTTTTTTGTTATAAACCTTGAAGTACTCTTTGACTTTTAAATTCTGTACATGTATCCCTTTGATAACAATTTAAGGAACTTTTAGTTGCTATATCGGATCAGGTGGTATATCTGCTTTAGATGCAGCTGGATGCACTTTAATTCAGAGTAAATACCATCCTAGTTGATGAGGATAAAGACACAAATATTAATTCATCGCTTAATCTCTGAAATGGCACAGTATCTACAACATAGTTGACTTCATTGAATATTTGTGTTTAACTATCAGGAAGATATTTCCTCTTCTGCCACTTCAGAAAAATACTATCTATAACATCCTTTAAGACTCCACAAAGGAAAATGAAATCTTGCCATTTGCGACGACATGGATGGAATTAGAGGGCATTACGCTGAGTGAAATAAATCAATCGGAGAAAGACAACTATCATATGATCTCCGTGATATGAGGAAGTTGAGAGGCAAAGTGGGGATTTGGGGGGGTAGGGAAGGAAAAAAAATGAAACAAGATGGGATCAGGAGGGAAACAAACTATAAGAGACTCTTAATCTCACAAAACAAACTGAGGTTTGCCAGGGGGAGGGACGTAGGGAGAGGGTGGTTGGGTTATGGACATTGGGGAAAGTAGGTCCTATGGTGAGTGCTGTGAAATGTGTAAACCTGGCGATTCACAGACCTGTACCCCTGGAGCTAATAATACAGTATATGTTAATAAAAAATTAAAATTTAAAAAAAAAAGACTCCACAAAGGAACTGCATACACTTCCCATTGGCTTATGTACTGTCTTCTACACTACTCTGTAAGAAACATGAGGGCTGGGGTCCTGTTTGGGTTCCTAGTTGTATCTTCAGCTCAGTGTATGGCAAATGGTAATTGTTCAATAAGTATTTAATAATTGAGTGAAACCACTTCAGGACATAATGTCTATTTAACTTGCTATTGTCTTACAATGATCCATTTTACTTTCTCATTGAAACATTTCCTTCCTTACTGATATTCTGAAAGAAATCGTGGGTAGGTTCTGACAAGAAGAGAGGGCATTCCAAAGAGAGGGACCAGCGATATCCAAAACACAGAAATGGAAAAGTGTAGCATTTGATAAAGCTAAAGTTACAGGGGAGGGGCAAGAAATTGATCTGGGTCCAGCCTAGTACATTTTCAACAACCCAAAATGGGAACCTGAAGTTTAAAGACTTTCATTAAATTGCCCAGGGCATGCACCCAGTTTGTGGTAGAAAGATGAATTCCCCAGCCCTCCAGTGTGCACAGAAATAAACTAGTAGTTTTTCATCATGCAAATATATATTAAAATAAGTATATTTATACTTATATGCAATTCCACAAAAATGAACTAATAATTAAGCTTTAGATGACTGTGGCAAACTAATGACAGGAAGTTCTTTTTACCTCATTTTATATATGCTTGGTGTTCAAAGAGCTGTGTTACAAACAATCTCTTTCTGAAGCTTACTCAGCATCTAGAACTTCAGACAAAAGGTACCGTATATAAAGTCAGCAATAAACAGATCAACAAATCACAGATGTCATGACACGCTCCTGGTGGAATGCTAGATTAAAGAAGAAACAGGTTATTTAGAAATCACAGACCTTGCTTAACAAATGGGAAGTCTGGACCAGTTCTCATGGCTTCAGTGTCCCTTTTCTTCCCAGAAGCATGCTATCAATGCACCCTGCCTGAGCCATAAGCATTCATATTACACTTTTAGGTCTCCCTTATCCACCTTCAGCAACAACACTGTACAAGAGCTGGTGCAATGAAACAGCATGTGCTTTACAGACTCTCTGTAGCACAAACATGACTTAGTGTTTTGTATTCAACAGGTTACTTCCAGGCTCTCAGAACTTTTTAAAAATATAAATCAGTTCCTATAACACATAGATAGGAATGTAATGATTACTAAGCTTAAACACTGAATCTAGGAACACTGAAAAAATTAAATTAAATTTTTAAAAAAAGAATGGGGTTGATATTTTATAAAGACAGATTCTTAAATCTACCTACAACTGCCCCAACTCACTAGAAAACTGTGCAAGTTCCTTAATGTTGAGATTCTCTATTTATCACTGTTAAGGATGATACTAATATATCTTGAAAATGAGGTTTTCTGATAGTATTAGCTGTTGATCTGAATTACATTGCTTAAATGCTTTCAGTGAATCTAAAATTATCCCAGACAGGAGCCTACCTGGGTGGCTCAGTGGGTTTAAGCATCTGCCTTCGGCTTAGGTCATGATCCCAGGGTCCCAGGATCCAGCCCCACATCCAGCTCCCTGCTCAGTGGGGAGCCTGCTTCTCTCTCTCCCTCTTCTGCTCCCTCTGCTTATGTACTCTCTCACTCTCTGCCAAATAAATAAATAAAATCTTAAAGAAAAAAAAAAAAAGAGGGTGCCTGGGTGGCTCAGTCAGTTGGGCGTCTGCCCTAGGCTCAGGTCATGATCCCAGGGTTCTGGGATCAAGTCCTGCACTAGACTCCCTGCTCAGTGGGGAGCCTATTTCTCCCTCTGCCTCCTCCCCCTGCTTGTGCTATCTCTCGCTCTCTGACAAATAAATGAATAAAATCTTATTTTTAAAAAAAGGAAAATGTACATAGAAATTTCAAGGAGAAAACGCTGTAAGAAGTTTGGAGATCACCTGGGAAGCCAATGCTGTATTTCATTCTTTGTTCAGGCTTTACCCTTTTTGAGAAAATAGGACACAGGCTAAGAAGTCTGAGACCTAGTCAAATCCTACTACCGACTAGCCATGTCATTTGAATTATGTGCTCTCTCCACATCTAGGCTCCTCATGTATAAAAAGAATAATATCTACCTTTGTAGGGTTAATGTGATTATTAAAGAAAACAATATATAAAATGCCTAATTGCATAATTGAGCAGATCAGGTAATCAATGAGTAGTTGCTACTGTCTTGATTCTAGCTCTAACTCATATTAATTATTTGCATGGTTTTCTCTTCAATTTCTTATGAACCTTTTCTCAAACATTTCTTTCTTTTTTTTTTTTTTTAAAGATTTTTTATTTATTTATTTGACAGAGAGAGATCACAAGTAGATGGAGAGGCAGGCAGAGAGAGAGAGAGGGAAGCAGGCTCCCTGCTGAGCAGAGAGCCCGATGCGGGACTCGATCCCAGGACCCTGAGATCATGACCTGAGCCGAAGGCAGCGGCTTAACCCACTGAGCCACCCAGGTGCCCCTTCTCAAACATTTCTAATGCCCCTGCTCAGTCTCCTTTTTTAGTCTTCATTATGCTATGCTATATGGTTTTACTTAAGGTTGTTCTTATTTTAATAAAAAATATTCCCTTATGTTCACTAATACTTAAAAGGAAATAATCCTAAAAAGTGATAGACTACAATAAATTCCCCCTGAGATTATTATCTTTCTTAGATTTAGTTACAGTAAAATATTCACTTTCTTTTTATGCAAAGATGATCTTGCTGGAAGTAATATCCATGTGTGGAATGATCTGCAGTCCTTTTCACAATTATAGTTTCTAGGGATCAGTTTATTTTTTAACTTCAGTAAAATCTATTTAAGCCTTTTTACCATACTAAAAATGTGTTCTGAATCACTGGGATAAGATTCAAATATGGGAGTTTGTGGTTGTTCTGTGTTAATTGTTTGCTTATTTTACTGCCCCTCTCTATATTATGCTTTTTACCCAAAACAAAATAAGATTCAGAATTATACAAAGTGCAGTTCTTTAAACTATGTTTAGGACCATGAGAAAACAGCTAAGAAGCTTT
The DNA here is from genome assembly GCF_002288905.1 of Enhydra lutris kenyoni. NCBI lineage: Eukaryota > Metazoa > Chordata > Mammalia > Carnivora > Mustelidae > Enhydra > Enhydra lutris. Next base: position 7,860,868 of record NW_019154112.1, read on the forward strand.
TGGTTCTTTCTCTATAGACGACTCTCTGCTGTCAAGAGCTCAGAATTGCTGGGGGAAAAAGTAGGAGACATAAGCTGCCAAAAGCACGACTACACATCATAAGAGTTGCCTTTGGCAACTGCAACCCCCCAAAAAAAATCTGGATTCTGGAAGACATTCATTTATAGTTAGCTCTAGAGTCAAAACAGAAGAGAATTTCTCAGTATCAAGAAACAAGAAAAATAGAGACATTGTCTTCAATTTTCAGTTGAATATTTACTACTACTTCCAAGATTTATACTTGCACTAGCAATCCCCACACTTTGGAAAATAATTAATCAAGTGAGATCCCTGAAGAGGTGTGGAAAGGGGTTTATCCCAGAGGCCCAAGGAAGAAGTAGCTTTTTTTTTTTTAATAAACATATAATGTATTTTTATCCCCAGGGGTAGAGTCTGTGAATGGCCAGGTTTACACACCTCACAGCACTCACCATAGCACATACCCTCCCCAATATCCATAACCCCACCCCCCTCTCCCCACCCACCTCCCCCCAGCAACCCTCACTTTGTTTTGTGAGATTAGGAGTCACTTATGGTTTGTCTCCCTCCTGATCCCATCTTGTTTCACTTATTCTTTTCCTACCCCCCAAACCCCCCATGTTGCATCTCCAATCCCTCATATCAGGGAGATCATATGATAGTTGTCTTTCTCCAATTGACTTATTTCACTAAGCATGATACCCTCTAGTTCCATCCACATCATCACAAATGGCAAGATTTCATTTCTTTTGATGGCTGCATAGTATTCCATTCTGTATATATACCACTTCTTCTTTATCCATTCATCGGTTGATGGACATCTAGGTTCTTTCCATAGTATGGCTATTGTAGACATTGCTGCTATAAACATTCGGATGCACGTGCCCCTTCGGATCACTACGTTTGTATCTTTAGGGTAAATACCCAGTAGTGCAATTGCTGGGTCATAGGGTAGTTCTATTTTCAACATTTTGAGGAACCTCCATGCTGTTTTCCAGAGTGGCTGCACCAGCTTGCATTCCCACCAACAAAGGAGG
>NW_019154112.1:7862022-7866790 GCF_002288905.1 Enhydra lutris kenyoni
TTGAGGAACCTCCATGCTGTTTTCCAGAGTGGCTGCACCAGCTTGCATTCCCACCAACAGTGTAGGAGGGTTCCCCTTTCTCCACATCGTCGTCAGCATCTGTCATTTCCTGACTTGTTAATTTTAGCCATTTTAGCCACACCAACTGACTGGTGTGAGGTGATATCTCATTGTGGTTTTGATTTCTATTTCCCTGATGCCAAGTGATGTGGAGCACTTTTTCTTGTGTCTGTTGGCCATCTGGATGTCTTCTTTGCAGAAATGTCTGTACATGTCCTCTGCCCATTTCTTGATTGGATTACTTGTTCTTTGGGTGTTGAGTTTGCTAAGTTCTATAGATTTTGGACGTTAGCCCTTTATCTGATATGTTGTTTGCAAATATCTTCTCCCATTCTGTCAGTTGTCTTTTGGTTTTGTTAACTGTTTCCTTTGCTGTGCAAAAGTTTTTGATCTTGATAAAATCCCAATAGTTCATTTTTGCCCTTGCTTTCCTTGCCTTTCGCAATGTTCCTAGGAAGAAGTTGCTACGGCTGGGGTCAAAGAGGTTGCTGCCTGCGTTCTCCTCAAGGATTTTGATGGATTCCTTTCTCACATTGAGGTCCTTCATCCATTTGGAGTCTATTCTTGTGTGTGGTGTAGGGAAATGGTCCAGTTTCATTTTTCTGCATGTGGCTGTCCAATTTTCCCAGCACCATTTTTTGAAGAGGCTGTCTTTTTTCCATTGGACATTTTTTCCTGCTTTGTCGAAGATTAGTTGACCATAGAGTTGAGGGTCTATTTCTGGGCTCTCTATTCTGTTCCATTGATCTATGTGTCTGTTTTTGTGCCAGTACCATACTGTCTTGATGATGACAGCTTTATAATAGAGCTTGAAGTCCGGAATTGTGATACCACCAACTTTGGCTTTCTTTTTCAATATTCCTTTGGCTATTCGAGATCTTTTCTGGTTCCATATAAATTTTAGGATTATTTGTTCCATTTCTTTGAAAAAAATGGGTGGAATTTTGATAGGGATTGCATTAAATGTGTAGATTGCTTTAGGTAACATAGACATTTTCACAATATTTGTTCTTCCAATCCATGAGCATGAAACATTTTTCCATTTCTTTGTATCTTCCTCAATTTCTTTCATGAGTACTTTATAGTTTTTCTGAGTATAGATTCTTAGCCTCTTTGGCTAGGTTTATTCCTAGGTATCTTATAGTTTTGGGTGCTATTATAAATGGGATTGACTCCTTAATTTCTCTTTCTTCTGTCTTGCTGTTGGTGTAGAGAAATGCAACTGATTTCTGTGCATTGACTTTATATCCTGACACTGTACTGAATTCCTGTACAAGTTCTAACAGTTTTGGAGTGGAGTCTTTTGGGTTTTCCACATATAGTATTATATCATCTGCAAAGAGTGATAGTTTGACTTCTTCTTCGCCAATTTGGATGCCTTTAATTTCTTCTTGTTGTCTGATTGCTGAGGCTAGGACTTCTAGGACTATGTTGAATAGCAGTGGTGATAATGGACATCCCTGCCATGTTCCTGACCTTAGCGGAAAAGCTCTCAGTTTTTCTCCATTGAGAATGATATTTGCAGTGGGTTTTTCATAGATGGCTTTGATAATATTGAGGTATGTGCCCTCTATCCCTACACTTTGAAAAGTTTTGATCATGAAGGGATGCTATACTTTGTCAAATGTTTTTCAACATCTATTAAGAGTATCATATGGTTCTTGTTCTTTCTTTTGTTAATGTGTTGTATCACATTGATTGATTTGCGGATGTTGAACCAACCTTGCAGCCCTGGAATAAATCCCACTTGGTCGTGGTGAATAATCCTTTTACTGTCCTGTTGAATCCTATTGGCTAGTATTTTGGTGAGAATTTTCTCATCTGTGTTCATCAAGAATATTGGTCTGTAGTTCTCTTTTTTGATGGGATCCTTGTCTTGTTTTGCGATCAAGGTGATGCTGGCCTCATAAAATGAGTTTGGAAGTTTTCCTCCCATTTCTATTTTTGGAACAGTTTCAGGAGAACAGGAATTAGTTCTTCTTTAAATGTTTGGTAGAATTCCCCTGGGAAGCCGTCTGGCCGTGGGCTTTTGTTTGTTTGGAGATTTTCTTTTTTTAAGAATTTATTTATTTATTTGACAGATAGAGATCACAAGTAGACAGAGAGGCAGGCAGAGAGAGAGGAGGAAGCAGGCTCCCTGCCGAGCAGAGAGCCCGATGTGAGGCTCGATCCCAGGACCCTGGGATCATGACCTGAGCCAAAGGCAGAGGCTTTAACCCACTGAGCCACCCAGGTGCCCCTGTTTGGAGATTTTTGATGACTGTTTCAATCTCCTTACTGGTTATGGGTCTGTTCAGGTTTTCTATTTCTTCCTGGTTCCGTTGTTGTAGTTTATATGTCTCTAGGAATGCATCCATTTCTTCCAGATTGTCAAATTTGTTGGTGTAGAGTTGCTCATAGTATGTTTTTATAATTGTTTGTATTTCTTTGGTGTTGGTTGTGATCTCTCCTCTTTCATTCATGATTTTATTTATTTGGGTCCTTTCTCTTTTCTTTTTGATAAGTCTGGCCAGGGGTTTATCAATCTTATTAATTCTTTCAAAGAACCAGCTCCTAGTTTTGTTGATTTGTTCTATTGTTTTTGTTTGTTTGTTTGTTTCTATTTCATTGATTTCTGCTGTGATCTTTATGATTTCTCTTCTCCTGCTGGGTTTAGGCTTTGTTGTTCTTTCTCCAGCTCCTTTAGGTGTAGGGTTAGGTTGTGTATTTGAGACCTTTCTTGTTTCTTGAGAAAGGCTTGTACTGCTATATATTTTCCTCTCAGGACTACCTTTGCTGTGCCCCACAGATTTTGAACTGTTGTGTTTTCATTATTTGTTTCCATGAACTTTTTCAATTCTTCTTTAATTTCCTGGTTGACCCATTCATTCTTTAGAAGGATGCTGTTTAGTCTCCATGTATTTGGGTTCTTTCCAAATTTCCTCTTGTAATTGAGTTCTAACTTCAGAGAACTGTGGTCTGAAAATATGCAGGGAATGGTCCCAATCTTTTGATACTGGTTGAGACCTGATTTATGACCCAGGATATGATCTATTCTGGAGAATGTTCCATGTGCACTAGAGAAGAATGTGTATTCTGTTGCTTTGGGATGAAATGCTCTGAATATATCTGCGATATCCATCTGGTCCAGTGTGTCATTTAAGGCCTTGATTTCCTTGTTGATCTTTTGTTTGGATAATCTGTCCATTTCAGTGAGGGGTGTGTTAAAGTCCCCTACTGTTATTGTATTATTGTCGATGTGTTTCTTTGATTTTGTTATTAATTGGTTTATATAGTTGGCTGCTCCCACGTTAGGGGCATAGATATTTAAAATTGTTAGGTCTTCTTGTTGGACAGACCCTTTGAGTATGATATAGTGTCCTTCCTCATCTCTTATTATAGTCTTTGGCTTAAAATCTAATTGATCTGATATAAGAATTGCCACTCCTGCTTTCTTCTGATGTCCATTGGCATGGTACATTGTTTTCCACCCCCTCACTTTAAATCTGGAGGTGTCTTCGGGTTTAAAATGAGTTTCTTGTAGGCAGCATATTGATGGGTTTTGTTTTTTTATCCATTATGATACCCTGTGTCTTTTGATTGGGGCATTTAGCCCATTAACATTCAGGGTAACTATTGAGAGATATGAATTTAGTGCCATTGTATTGCCTGTAAGGTGACTGTTATTGTATATTGTCTCTGTTCCTTTCTCATCTACTACTTTTAGGCTCTCTCTTTGCTTAGAGGACCCCTTTCAACATTTCCTATAGAGCTGGTTTGGTGTTTGCAAATTCTTTCAGTTTTTGTTTGTCCTGGAAGCTTTTTATCTCTCCTTCTATTTTCAATGATAGCCTAGCTGGATATAGTATTCTTGGCTGCATGTTTTTCTCGTTTAGTGCTCTGAATATATCATGCCAGTTCTTTCTGGCCTGTGAGGTCTCTGTGGATAAGTCTGCTGCCAATCTAATATTTTTACCATTGTATGTTACAGACTTCTTTTCCCTGGCTGCTTTCAGGATTTTCTCTTTGTCGCTAAGACTTGTAAATTTTACTATCAGGTGACAGGGTGTGGACCTATTTTTATTGATTTTGAGGGGTGTTCTTAGCATCTCCTGGATTTTGAGGTTTGTTCCCTTTGCCAGATTAGGGAAATTCTCTACAATAATTCTCTCCAATATACCTTCTGCTCCCCTCTCTATTTCTTCCTCTTCTGGAATCCCAATTATTCTAATGTTGTTTCATCTTATGGTGTCACTTATGTCTCAAATTCTGCCCTCGTGGTCCAGTAGCTGTTTCTCCCTCTTTTGGTCAGCTTCTTTATTCTCTGTCATTTGGTCTTCTATATCACTAATTCTTTCTTCTGTCTCATTTATCCTAGCAGTAAAAGCCTCCATTTTTTATTGCACCTCATTAATAGCTTTTTTTATCTCAACTTGTTTAGATTTTAGTTCTTTTCTTTCTCCAGAAAGGGCTTTTATATCTCCAGAGAGGGTTTCCCTAATATCTTCCATGCCTTTTTCGAGCCCGGCTAGAACCTTGAGAATCATCATTCTGAACTCTAGATCTGACATATTACCAATGTCTGTATTGATTAGGTCCCTAGCCTTCAGTACTGCCTCTTGTTCTTTTTTTTGTGGTGAGTTTTTCTGCCTTGTCATTTTGTCCAGATAAGAGTATATGAAGGAGCAAATAAAATACTAAAAGGGTGGCAAAGACCCCAGGAAAATGT
>NW_019154112.1:7866890-7976242 GCF_002288905.1 Enhydra lutris kenyoni
ACAATGTCTGTATTGATTAGGTCCCTAGCCTTCAGTACTGCCTCTTGTTCTTTTTTTTGTGGTGAGTTTTTCTGCCTTGTCATTTTGTCCAGATAAGAGTATATGAAGGAGCAAATAAAATACTAAAAGGGTGGCAAAGACCCCAGGAAAATGTGCTTTAACCAAATCAGAAGAGACCCCAAATCATGGCGGGGGGGTGGATAAAAAGAAGTTCAGGGGAAAAAAAATTTAAAAAAAAGAAAACAAATAAAGAAAAAATATAAAAAAGAAGAAAAATATATATATATATTAGACTGGTGACTAGAACAGGGTTACCCACTTAATTTGGGGAGTATTTTGGTGTCTTAGAAGAAACTACCTCCCAAAATTTTGAAGAATGAAAAATGTATATAAGGGTAAACACAATGAGGAGATGGAATATGCCTATAAAGATGATGAAAAAAAATTTTTTTTAATTTCTAAAAAAGGAGTTGATAAAGTAAGTTGGTTGGGAGAATAAAGAAAAAGACAGTGGAGAGAATTTGCTCGGGTTGGAGACTAGAACAAGCCCGGAGCTAGATTTAGGGTATATTTTGATCTATTAGAAGTTGTACCCCAAATTTTTTAGAAGAAAAAACCCCTATGTGTATACAAAAAATAAAGTTAAAGACAATGAAGGATAAAGTTTGACTATAATAATGAAGGTTCAAAAAAGATTATTTTCTTTTATGAAAGGTATTGTTAAGATAAACTAGTTAAAAAAATTTTTAAAAAGGGTAAAAGTTTTTAAAAGTTTAGCAGAAGAAAAAAAATTAAATTAAAAAAATTAAATTAATTGCAGGACTAAAGAATCATGGGGAGAAAGCCATAAGTTCCATGCTTTGCTTTCTCCTCCTCTGGAATTCCTCTGCTCTCCTTGGTAAGTGAACTTGGTCTTGGCTGGATTTCTTGTTGAACTTCTGGGGAAGGGGCCTGTTGTAGTGATTCTCAAGTGCCTTTGCCCCAGGCAGAATTGCACCGCCCTTACCAGGGGCCGGGCTGAGTAATCTGCTCAGGTTCCCTTTCAGGAGATTTTGTTCCCTGAGCGCTTACCGTAGAGTTCAGGAGGACGGGAATGAAGATGGCGGCCTCCCAGCCTCCAGCCCGGAGTTGCTGAGAGCTCGGGGCCCCACTCCTCAGTGCACCCTCAGCGAAAAGCGCTCAATTACTCCCATCTCCCTGGCCTCCAGCTGCCCTCCGAGCTCACCGAGCCTGCGACTGGTTCAAGGTAACCCCGAGCTGTGAGCTCACTCCTCGGCTCTGTCTCTGTAGCCGGCTCCCCCGTTCTAATACCTGCGAGCTCTGCGACACTCAGACACCCCCGATCCTTCTGTGACCCTGCGGGACCTGGGGCCATGCTGACCCCGCATGGGCTTCACCCCAGTTTAGCCTCTGGAGCGATGTCCCTCAGCGGAACAAACTTTTAAAAGTCCCGATTTTGTGCTCCGTTGCTCTGCCGCTTGCCAGGAGCCGGCCCCTCCCCCCGCGGTCTATCTTCCCATCGCTTTGGATTCACTTCTCCGCAGGTCCTACCTTTCAGAAAGTGGTCGATTTTCTGTTTCTAGAATTGCTGTTCTTCTTCTCTTCGATCTCCCATTGGATTTGTAGGTGTTTGCAGTCTTTAGATAAGCTATCTAGCTGATCTCCCGCTACCTGATGTAGTTTCAGCCTGCTACTTCTCCACTATCTTGACTCCTCCCCGCCAAGGAAGAAGTAGCTTTAATCTGAATGTCTACTTCTTCTACTGAGATAGTGATGTGCTAAGGATAGCTCTGAATGCAAATATTATATGGGTGGGAGCAGGAGAAGGAAGCACAGTTAGAAAGAGGTCCCTGGACAGCCTCTACTACAGAAATGCCATCTGTGTTTGCAAACATTTAAAACAAAAGATGTATGAAAGCATTTATTCTGAATAGTGATTGTGATCATAGGATCATATATATTCCCATGCACTGCTAAAGCCTACTTTGGCCATGCAATCGGAGCTCTCTCTGTCAACCAAGGAGAGCTGCATATTTCATAGTGCCGTTGACCAGTGTGTACTCTCCCATGCTGTCTCAGCCAAGGCAATTCTTCAGTAGACCATGTTTACTGCATATGGCCCTCTCTTTCTGCCACTTATTTTGTGATCTGTAGAACTGTACTTATCTGTAACAGCTGATTGAAAAATGTAGACATGGTAATACCAGGCCAAAGAAGAACATCAAGAATATTAAAATTCCAAGGGCACCTGGGTCAATTCATGATCTCAGGGTTTTGAGACTGAACCCCATGTAGAGCTCCATGATGGGTATGGGGCCTGCTTGGGATGTTCTCTCTCTCTTCCTCTCCCTCTGTCCATTCCCCCACTCCATCACCCCACACCTTGCTCTCACACATGTGCTCTCTCTCAAAAAAAAGGGGAAAAAAAGAATATTAAAATTCCAATTTCAGGGCACCTCAGGCACCTTCAAGAATCTGATAAAGGTAAAGGTCAGAGAATATCTAGCAGCTGGTGGAAATTCTTTGGCATTTAAAGAACATCATAAAATGTCACTGGAGCCTGGGTCCTGGATTGAAAACTGCATGAATGTCTGCAGGAAGACAATGAGCAGAGGCTCATCTGACTCCAGAACATGTATGACCACATGTACTGGACTGAGAAAAGACCCCACATCACACCTGGCTCAGTGCTGCTCCATTCCCAGGAAAGCATCCCCTCACTTCCCTTACTCTCCCTATGAATGTCCCCTCCACACACAGAGACCCCTAAACTAGAAGGTTTACCTCTAACATCTGACACTACATCACAGTGATAGACACCAACCATCATGCAAAATGTGTCATTCTGTATTCACTGTCATGCAAAAATGCGCCATCCTTTGCCAAGAAGCAGAGGGCCACTGCATAGCAACACAGCAGAGACAGGAGCCTCTGAGGCTTCAAATGAGGGCTGAAAAGGAGAGGAAGGGAACATGCACATATCGTGACAACTGTGTCCCCAGGTCTCATTCTGTTATATAGAGGGTGGGTAGGACGACAGGAGGGAGAAAGCAAGGGAAGAGGAAAAACAGGGAAAGGAAGAAGAGGCAGAAGTAGAAAGACAGACAGAAGATCAGTCAGGGGACAAAAGCAATAATAGACATCTCAACAGCTAGAGAATTTCATTAAAAGTTTTTCATAAAAAATGATATAGTGTTTCATAATCCTAAATTATTATATGTCTATTATTTTCATATATGGATAATATCTAAAATATTGAATGTGTTTTCAAACATGTAATTTCAACCAAATAGACTTATAATATTCTATTGTATAAGACTTGACTAGTTTTATTCTAACCATAACTTTGGGTATTTATAACTTCCTTCACCACAATTATCCTAGTGAATCAAAAGTTAACCTTGGGGCACCTGGGTGGCTCACTGGGTTAAGCCTCTGCCTTCAGCTCAGGTCATGATCTCAGGGTCCTGGGATTGAGCCCCGCATTGGGCCCTCTGCTCAGCAAGAAGCCTGCTTCTCTGTCTCCCTCTCCCCCTGCTTGTGTTCCCTCTCTCGCTATGTCTCTCCCTGTCAAATAAATACATAAAATCTTTAAAAATAAAAGTTAACCTTGCTTAATGTGAAAGGAAATAGTCACTTCTAATGCCTCTCTGCTTTACAGTTGTATACTGGGTTTCTTAAAATCAGGGCACAAAGCATTTCTGAAACTTTGCTTGCTTTTTTCTTCTGTGGCACCTATCTATCTATATAGTGTGAACTATACAGACAGAGAGAGATATAGATATAGATAGTGAGAACTATAAAGAGTTCTCTATATATATAGTTCTCACTATATATATAGAACTATACATAGCTCTATATATATAGTTCTCTCCATATATATAGACAACTATATATAGAGTTGGGAGTTTGTGCCCATCCCATAAAATAGAGTGTCTCAGAAATTGAAGTTTTTTTAGAGCAGGATCCATCTGGGCACTGCTCAACAAGAAAGACAACAGGGAGACTTCTATTTCTTGCTTCAGCTTATCAGAGAGTTTGACTAACCGTTATAGAAAGCTATGTGTGTGCTAAAAGCTAAATCCAAGTGTAAAGTTAAATGAGATTTAAGTGCCTGTGTAATTTTTCATGTAATTATTTTTGTATTTTGTATTATTTATATAATTATTTTTCTTTATGCAATTATTTTAAAACTTGGTAAGATAGTATACATAAACATACCACTGTCATTTTTAAAGTCCAGGTATATGCATGCTAGTTGGTATAATTATTATGTCCCCTTGTCACTCTCAAAAGTTCTAAATAATTTCAAAACCTCAGTGGCTTAAAATAGTTAACTATACCAGACTTTTCAAGAGCACATCCATGGTGTTAAAAGGAAAATGCCCATTGGGGAAGGTATGTGCTATGATGAGTGCCGTGGAGTGTGTAAACCTGGCGTTTCACAGACCTGTACCCCTGGGGCTAATAATACATTATATATTTATTTTTAAAAATTAAAAATTATTATTTTTTAAAAAAGGAAAATGCCCCCAGAACCTCATTGTGCTTCTGCTCAGATAAATACCTTTAATCTTTCTACCTAAGAAATTGCTGAAGCTAAGAACCAGAACAGATTACATGAGAATACACCTTGGTTGTACATGAACTTTCTGAAGATATTGTCAGTTATTTTGCCTTAAGTAGCCTACACCATCCCTTTTCTATTCCAGGTATCACACAGAACATCACAAGTTCCCATGGGGCTGATCACTGAGGGTTTCCTAGCTGTCTTTTGTGACAGTATTCTGCCTAGTCTACTCTGAAGTTCAGAAAAGGTGTTTCAAAATTCTAAAGTCTTAGAACAGAAGTAGCCCTGTGCCACCACATAATTATTGGTTTATCCCACAAATACTTCAGAAGTTGACTTTTCTTCCAAGAGAAATCACTTTAATATCATATACTTTGACATAGTAAAATAAATAAGAGAAAATGAAATTATATTTAATTATGTTGTGTCATATTAAGTCATATGGCAAATGTGGAAAAAAAAAGGTTTTTATTGGGGAAATTTTTTTTTGTGATAAACTTGGGCTTTAGTAGAAAACATTTTCCCCTAATTTCTGACCAAAGTGGAAATCTCAGCTCTTACATATAATTAAGTACTTTCAACAGTATTTCAGACAGTGGGCGCCTGGGTGGCTCAGTGGGTTAAGCCTCTGCTTTAGGCTTAGGTCATGATCTCGGGTTCCTGGGATCAAGTCCCACATCGGGCTCTCTGCTCAGCAAGGAGCCTGCTTTCCCCTCTCTCTCTGCCTGCCTCTTTGCCTACTTGTGATCTCTCTCTCTCTGTCAAATAAATAAATAAACAAATAATCTTTTTAAAAACAGACTGCATTTAAAGTATACATATATGACTGAAAGTCAAAATGCTCAATTCTCATTTTTGTACTAAATTTGCAAACCAACAAATTAGATCCTACTTATTCCTACTGAAATTAATTTTTGCTGATAAGATAAAAAGTTGGCAAGATGTGGCCACTTTTTTTAAGAATACCATTGTTATATTACATTGAGGAAAATAAATAATAGAGTAAGAAAGGAAAACACATAAAGTAGAACCACACAATTTAGAGAAAAGTAGTAATTTTAGAATATAATATATAAGAATTGGCCTTACCTAAAAGATTGGCATCCTTCAATTCCATGATTTATTTGAGAAATACCAGAGTTAGTGAAATAATCTTACCAGAGTATATAAGAAGTATATACTAAAAGTAAATAAGAAGTATATAAGATCACCTATTTTTGAAGTAAATAAGACCACCTATTTTTGAAGTAAAAAATAAAAGTTATTTTTTGTGGTAGGTGCTGGCCAGTGCTCACACTGATGCTCAGTCTCTCCTAGGCTTGGCATTGCAAGAAACCACTGATGTCCATGACCACACAGCAGCCAATACTTTGGAGTTGCAGTACACCAATGGACAATAGTCATATGATACAACCCGTTAACCATGTAACAGGATAACACTGGTAGTGTAGTCAAAAACTGTGCTCTGAACGTGAATGTTAGGCCTACGGAATGTAGACAGTCAAATCAAGTTTTATAATCATTTTATCATATCAGTTTAAGTTAGGATGGAGTAACAACCCCAAAATCTCAGTGCATTAAAAAACAAAAGGTAAATTCTCTTCATGTACATTGTCTTAGTCAGCTTGAGCTGCTTTCACAAATTACCATAGGCTGAGTGGCTTAAACAATAGACATTTATTTCTTATAGTTCTGGAAGCTGAGAAGTCCAAGATCAAGGTGCTGGCATATTTGGTTCCTAGTGAGAGCTGCTTTCCTAACTTGAAGATGGCTGCCTTCTTTCTGTGTCCTCACATGGCAGAGTGAGTGAGTGAGAGCTGGTCTCTCTTCCTCTTACAAGGACACAAATCCCATCACAAGGGACCAAACCTCATAACCCCATCTAAACATATAATCTCCCAAAGACCCCACTTCGAAATATCATCACAGTGGGGGTTGGAGCTTCAACGTGAATTGTGGAAGGATATAAAGATTCCACACATTACCACTCCCAAAATTTAAGTCCTACTTGAATGCAAAATACATTCAGTTAATCCCAACCTTCCCAAAAGTCTTAACTTATTCCAGTATCAACTCTAAAGTCCAAAATCTCAATGAAATATCACTTAAATCAGATAAGGGTGAGAATGGAAGTATGACTTATCCTGAGGCAAAATTCCTCACCAGCTGTGAGCCTGTGGGAGTAGATACGCTATGTGCTTCCAAAAATCAATGGTGGAACAGCTATAGCATAGACATTCCCATTCCAAGAAGTAGAAACCAGAAGGAAGAAAGGGATGATTGGTCCCAAGCCAATCCAAAACCTAGGAAGGCAAATTCCAGCACATATTAAGGCTTGAGAATCCTCTTTGGTTTGATGTTCTGCCTCCTGAACTCACTTGGAGCATCAGACCCATCTCTACAGCTCTGCACAACAAAGGTCACAATCCCAAGTCTCCACAGGATATTGGTCACATCCTAAGGCCCTGTCATGTGGGGTCATGTCTCCAAGACTCCGCCAGGCAGGGGCCCTACTTCTAAGGTTTGAGGGTCATACTTTCCTTTCCTTGAAGAATAGCACATGTTCACAGCTAAATAGTTCTTTGGTCTGATCTGTAGGATCTAAGAAATCCAACAGCCTTCTTCCCTTAATTCCATTTCTGTCTCCTTCAGTTAAAATTGATAGTGTTTCTGCTCTTATAATTCCATGTCAAGTGATACTCCCGACACACCCTTGGCATTCTCTTCTAACCACACTTTCTCATTTTCTGCAATATGGACAGACTAAGAATTTTCCAAATCTTTAAGTTCTGGTTCCTTTTCGCTTAACAATTCCTTTTTTAATTCAATTCTCTCTTCTCACGTTTTACTATAAGCACTCAGAAAGAAGCAAGCACACTTTGTTTAGAAGTAGTCTCAGCTAAATATCCAATTTTATTGCCCACAAATTCAATCTTCAAAAAAACACTAGGGTACAAATACAATTCAGCCAAATTCTTTGCCACCTTATAACAAGGATTGTCTTTCCTCTGGTTTCCAATAACATGTACTTTATTTCCGTCTGAGAGTTCATCAGAAAGGCTTCTTTTTTTTTTTTTTTAGATTTATTTATTTATTTATTTATTTGACAGATAGAGATCACAAGTAGGCAGAGAGGCAGGCAGAGAGAGAGGAGGAAGCAGGCTCCCTGCTGAGCAGAGAGCCCGATGCGGGGCTCGATCCCAGAACCCCGAGATCATGACCTGAGCCGAAGGCAGAGGCTTAACCCACTGAGCCACCCAGGTGCCCCCATCAGAAAGGCTTCTAACATCCATATTTTACCAACATTCTGTTCATAACTATTTATATACTAAGATGTAAATGTTTTCTTCAGTTCTTTTTTCTTTCTGAGATCTCATCAGAAGAACCTTAATGCCCATATTTCTTGCATCCATCCCAAAACTCCTCCTGTCTCTATTCATAGCCAGTTGTAAAGCTGTTTCCATGTTTTTTGGTATTTGTTACAGCAGCAACCCATTTCTCAGCACCAAAATCTATATTGGTCTGGATTCAATTCATGAAACTGTGGAGACTAAGAAGTCCAAGGTCTGCAACTGACAAGCTGGAGACCCAGAGGAGCCAATGTGTCAGTTTCAGTCTGGGTCCAAAGGCAAGAGAAGACCAATGTCCCAGCTTGAAGATAATCAGGCAGAGACGATCAGTCTTTTATTAACTTTAAGGCCTTCAGTAGATTGGATGAGGCTCACCTACATTGGAAAGGGCAATCTTCATTACTAATCTACTGATTAAAATGTAAATCTCTGTCAGAAACACCCTCACAGACACATATGGAAATGTTTACCCAAATATCTGGGTACTCCATGGCCCAATCAAGTTGACATATAAAATGAACCATCATACCCACTGTGGACTGGAAGAAAGTTTCTAAAAATGTTAGTCATTCAAGGAAAATGCTGAACAGCTGAAGCAGCCACCATCTCAAAAGTTAAGTTACCATGCCAGAGGGGAAAAGAGAGCTCTAAGGGCTTTGTATCAACAGTTAAATGTACCAGTCCAGAAGTGATTCAAGTCACTCTTGCTCCCAACCTATTAGCCAGAATTTGTCGTATGACAAATTGAAATATGTAAATTTCATAATTACATAGTGCTATTTTATTATGGTTTAGTTTGCATTTCCCTCATGACTAAGGATGTTAAACAGATTTTCAAAAGTGCTTATTGGCCATTTGATAAATCTTTTTTGATGAAGTACCTGTTCAAATTTTTTCCCTTTTTTTGTGTTTTCATCACTGTGCTGTATTATTTCAATATATGTTCTGAACTACAAGTTCTCTACCAAATTATACTTTTTAAGTACTTTCTCCCAGTCTAGTTTGCCTCTTAATTTACTCAATAGTGTATTTTGATGAGAAGATGTTTTAATTTAAAGAAATTTAATTAATCATTTTTTGGTTTTATTATTTTGTATTTACTTTCTAAGATACATTTGCCAGTCCCCCGTCACAAAGATAATCCCCTCTATTTTCTTCTAAAAACATCAGAGATTTAGCTTCTCCTTTGAGGTATACTGTTCATTCTCCATAGAACTACTTCAGCACCTTCATCAAATATCAGTTGATTATATACATGTTGATCTACTTCTAAATTTTCTATTTGGTTTCATTGATCCATTTGTCTATTATTATGCCAATACCACACTCTCTTGAGTAACAATTCTTTATTATGAATCTTGAACTGAGGTAGTTTAAATCTTCTGACTTCACTTTTTTCAAAATTATTTTGAAGACTGCAGGATCTTCATATATTCACATAAATTTTATAATGAACTGGATCATCTGTACAAAAACTTCTGTTGATATTATGATTGAGATTTCACTGACTTGGCAAATTAAGTTAAAAAATTAAATTAATAAAACTAAGTCTCCTGAACCATGGAGATGGTGTATTTCTCTACTCCATTTCTTCCAGCATTGTTTAGTATGTTTTCATAGAGATTACATTCACATATTTTATTAAATTTATTCCACAATATTTTAAGTTTTGATATTTTAAATGTAATGTTTTATTTTATATTTATACCTAGCATATAGGTATACTTCTGATTTTGATCAATTGACCTCATTCTTATGAAATTCCTAAATTCACTCATTATTTCTTATAATTGAGATTCCTTAGGAATGACTAAAAAGGCAATTATGCCTTCTGTGAATAAAGATTATCTTCTATCTTTCATTACAATTGTTATGCTTTCTATTTCATTCTTTTACCTTATTGTACTGACCTGAACTTCCAAGACAATGTTGAATAGAAGTGGTGAGCACAGACATTCTTGCTTTGTTCTTTATCCTATGAGAAAATTATAGAATTTATACCATTTGCTGTGGTGCTAGCTGTACTTTCCATTTTAAAGACTTTGTATAGATGCTCTTTATTGGACTGAGGAAGTTCTCTTCTCATAATTATTGAAAGTTATTATAATGACTAGATATTGAATTTTGCAAACAATTTTTCATTGAGATGATCATGTGGTGTTTCTCCTTCATTCTGTTAGCCAGTAAGACCACAAATTTCCACTTGAGTTCCAGCCATTCCATATCACTCCAGTAGAGAATGTCTTCAGGCAAAAAATTCATAAAACTCACCCAGTCCAGTTCCTGTTTTCAAGGGTCTACACTCCTCCAGTTTCTGCCTCCTTTTGGTCACTCTCTACTGCCTTCAAATAGTTGGTTTTTATTTCATCGAAAATTTATTATTCTTTCCTGCATGATGGTAATCCAATACTACTTCCCTATTACTAGAAACAAAACTTCCTAAATATAGTGTTTAAGATAAAATAATATCCAATTCCTACTTATTTGAGTAGAAAACAATAATAAGCAAGCTCCCTACTTTCTAATGAAAAATATTTAAACTACATGTATTCAACTCCTGCCAAGTCAAAGGCAAAAAAAAAAAAAAAAAAAGAAAATTTTTTAAAAAATAACCCTTCCCAAAAAAAAAAAAAAATGTGAAAATTACCTCTTCCCTTAAAAAATAAACAATTCTGGAACACTGAAAAGAAATTTTTAATAAATAAATAAATAAATAAAAATTAAAAGAATTACATATATATATATATATATATATATATATATACTGAAGTTCTATTGCAATAATTTCCACTCTTACTTCAAAGGCTTATTCTGATTTCCTAGCGGAGCTCTTCTTCTTGTTATACCACAAAAATGTATAAATATAAAAGTTTATCAACCATATAATTCTCTAGTTCCTGAAAAATACAGTTGGATTCTTTATCATGCATCAATAATCACTTCTCAAGTGAGAAGTTATGGTAGACCATATTGCCAGGCTAACCCAATTCAATATTCATCCCCCTTCTTCCATTTCACTTCCATTAATAAAAATTAGAGAAACTGAATGCTCAATTATAGTTTCCTTTGCAGCTAGAAGAGACTATGTAACAAAATTTTGGCCAATAATAAATAAATGGGATTTTTCTAGGTTACATCTAGGAAAGCGTTTGTTTTCCTGGAAAGAAGATATCATTAACAAAGCTCCTTCCCCTTTCCTCATCTTGAAAGTAGTCATGACGCCAGTTTCTGGAACTGATAAGCATGAAAGAATGGCCATAAGTGTGATCCCATCATTCATATACCTTAGACCAAAACGAGTAGCCTCCCAATTCCAGAAATCCTCAGTAAAAGAAAACTATTCATTTAGACACTGATAGTTAGGTTTTCCTTACTTACAACCAAATTTACTTGTAACTACTATAGAATTTAACTTCCAACATAGCACATGTATACCAATTCATATCCCCAGGGTCTATTACAGTGTCTGGAACATGGAACTTATTAAACCTTTGTTAAACGAATGACTACATGACTATAATTTATAGTAATACTAAGATATAAAACCAGTTCAAATTTAAAATATAATTTTGGAAGTCAACAAATTTTTACAAATTTGCATTTCTTCCAATACTTCATAAAGAACTTATTTTTTATGATAATTACATGTTTATTTTACTGTAACATCTTCAACATGGTGCTGATTTTTGGGTTGGTTTAGAATATTCCTAAAAATTCATCCCCAAATGTATAAAACACATTTGCAAGTATTAGATTTGAGGGAAAGCATTACTGAGTATAGTTTTTTCTTATGACTTTAATAGTTCTTAAAGAATTATTATTCTTAAAGAATATAATCTTAAGATTATATAATTCTAAAATTCTTATTAGAATTTTATCTTAAGAATTTAATTCTTCAATTTCTGTCACTCCTTAAAAACTGTATCATATCTGTGAAGATTTAGTTCATCTCTACTAACATCACCTTAGATGCCTTTTTTCAGATTAATAAACTCTTTTATTACTGTGGCACCTTGTAACAATTATAAATTTGCCAAAGCAAGAAATTACAATATCTAAAATTCTGTTTTATATTCTATTTTTCATTACTTCTGGAGGAATTGCATTTAACAATATTATAATACATAGAGAAATCTAGGTCATTAAACTTTTGGAAAACATCAACTCCGTGGAAAATATTCTATATTTCATTAATATGCTTTTCATGTAATTTATATTTCTAAAATAAAACTTTTTAGTAATATAATTTCTCATCTTAAATGTAAATGTTCTCAAAGTGGAAATAAGAGGTTGGTCACTATGCAGTATTATTCAATAAATATTTTGGTTAAAACCCTCAATAGTTTAAATCATAGGAAGTAGTTACAAATGAACCATGTTTCTGTTGTTTAGATTAAAAGATCATAGGGTCTATAATGAATAGTCTGTGCTACTCAGAACACACTAACTTCATCCTGATGAGGGTTTTGTGGTATGTTTGACACCAAAGCTTCCATGCAGTTACGAAGGCTGTACAACAACCCTGCTTGAAATACAAGCATGTGGTTTATAAATAATGAGAACAGCTTCAAAAGGAAATATGAAGGCAGCTGTGTCCAAAGGCTTAATAAAAATTGAAATGAAGACACCCAGGAATTAGAGAGCAACAAAGGCATTTCAAAAGTAAGTGAACAATTTTCTGGGAGGCAGAGTTTAGGAATTCCTCCTTCCTAGTCCCTGAATAAATCAGGGATTTCCAGGGTTAGAGAAGTTTAATGAGTTGGTTTTTAATCCTCAGCACTTGGTAATAGACAACTGAGATATAGGTAGATAAAGATGTGAACATTGATTTATAGATGCCTGTGGTGAAGGTACATTAATCAAAGAGAAAAATATTTAGCCAAAAACCTATAATCCCAAGCTGTGACTATTGAATTTTATGTCAAAGGGACAGAGTTATACCTTATTTAATAATTAAGTGTTCCAAAGGATCTCCTTCTATTAGACAACTTAGACAAAGTAGACATTTCCTCCATAAATATTTTTTTTTACTTATTTTTATTCTGATTTGTGAGTTTAATCACACATCTGAAAAAAGACTGGAGATGGGCCAGGCTCAGAAGTCTGAGATCAAGTGTGGGTTCCTTTAAACAATGATTAATCTATATTCCAAATAATTTGCATCATTTTACCCTTAAAATTTCTGAGAAATAGGTAGGAGAAGAGTAAATGAAACAAGATGAGATTGGGAGGGAGACAAACCATAAGTGACTCTTAATCTCACAAAACAAACTGAGGGTTGATGGGGGGAGGGGGGTTTGGAGAGGGTGGTGGGGTTATGGACATTGGGGAGGGTATGTGCTATGGTGAGTGCTGTGAAGTGTGTAAACCTGGCGATTCACAGACCTGTACCCTTGGGGATAAAAATATATGTTTATAAAAAAATAAAATTTAATTAAAAAAAATTTTTTTCTGAGAAATATACATCCATCAATCACAAGCCACAGAAAAATACAGAAAAAAATAAAAAGTGAAAAAGAAAAAGACAGAATGATATAAAACCTGCACTGACAATAGGGGATACTAGGAACTAGCCATACAATTTCTTATCTTCAGCAAATCTAAATAGCTTTAAAAAAATGGTCTCGCATTGGGGAGGGTATGTGCTATGGTGAGTGCTGTGAAGTGTGTAAACCTGGCGATTCACAGACCTGTACCCCTGGGGATAAAAATACATTATATGTTTATAAAAAAATAAAAAATTTTAAAAAAGATTTAAAAAATGGTCTAGCAAAGTGAAAAAAAAGCTACATTTAAAGGAGAATCTAAAGAAAGCATTCATTAAATGTAAACACTTTTATAGTCTGCTTTTTTTTTTTTCAAATGGGTCAATACAAAGAAAAGTAAGAGGTTCTGGAGACATTATTTAATGCTGATTATGGATCAAATTTCCAATTGCAAAAGCTCCATTTCCTGGCTTTTGGCCAAACTCTCAGATTTAGTCATTTGATGAATGGGCCCCTCAAATTAGAGATCTTCATGAACTGTAAAATTATGTCTTTAATAAAAATACTGCAAAAGAAAAAAAAGAAAAAAAGCTGGACTTAAGCACAACTTTCCTATTCTTAGACTTTGCTAAATTCTGAAGTGCATAATGGCGAGGTTGGCAGGGAATTGTTACCTTTAATTTCATCTTTTTGCAAAGATGAGAATGTCTCATTTTGAGACATTCTGATGCCTGATTCATTCAAGCATCAATCTTGATTGAGTCTTCTTAATTTTCCTAAGAGGACTTTATGCCACATTTGGACTTGTTACATTATAAACAACGGCCCTTAATAAGTAACCTAGCTATTCCAGGTAATTATGAGTGAACACATCTTTGACATTTCACCTGCCAGTGCTTATTAAACACCAGCTAGGAAAATATTTCTGGTCATGAGAAGCAAATATTACCATTGAGCTATGCCAGATCTCAGGATCTCCACTTGGAGAAAGAGCAGAATCCAAGACTGGGACAGGGATGGTAAAAAATGTGAGTCTGAAATGTATGGACAGGAAGCAAGAAGCATTCAAAGACTAGTGGGGTTGGTCAAAAGGATATGAGGTAATGTGAAGCGGCTCCCACTGGCTTAAGTTCTAAACATCTGAGCAACACAAAATATAGCGGTTCTAGTATATTAACATGTGGATTTCCCAGAAATTCATGAATACACAATTATACTCAGAAAAAGAGAACACCAGAAAATGCAGTTGTCATTCTCTAAGGTGTCTATTAAGACAGCTTTGTAGTTTGAATATTGATCATTAAAGTAGAAGAATTAAGTAGGTATACTGATTTTCCAACAGAAACTGTACTTCTATATTGTGAAAATGTTTATGCTACCTAAAGCAATCTACATATTTAACTCAATCCCTATCAAAATACCATCAATTTTTTTTTAAAGAAATGGAACAAATAATCCTAAAATTTATATGGAACCAGAAAAGACCCCGAATAGCCAGAGGAATGTTGAAAAAGAATTCCAAAGTTGGTGTCATCACAATTCCAGACTTCAAGCTCTATTACAAAGCTGTCATCATCAAAACAGTATGGTACTGGCACAAAAACAGACACATAGATCAATGGAACACAATAGAGAGCCCAGAAATGGACCCTCAACTCTATGGTCAACTAATCTTTGACAAAGCAGGAAAGAATGTCCAATGGAAAAAAGACAGTCTCCTCAACAAATGGTGGGAAACTGGACAGCCACATGGAGAAGAATGAAACTGGACCATTTCCTTATACCACACATAAAAACAGACTCAAAATGGATGGAAGACCTCAATCTAAGACAGGAATCCATCCAAATCCTTGAGGAGAACACAAGCAGCAACCTCTTCCACCTCAGCCGCAGCAACTTCTTCCTAGAAACATCACCAAAGGCAAGGGAAGCAAGGGCAAAAATGAACTATTGGGACTTCATCAAGATCAAAAGCTTTTGCACAGCAAAGGAAACAGTCAACAAAACCAAAAGATAACTGACAGAATGGGAGAAGATATTTGCAAAGACATCAGATAAAGAGCTAGTATCCAAAATCAATAAAGAACTTATCAGACTCAACACCCAAAGAACAAATAAGCCAATCAAGAAATGGGCAGAAGACATGAACAGATATTTCTGCAAAAAAGACAGCCAGATGGCCAACAGACTCATGAAAAAGTGCTCCACATCACTCGTCATCAGGGAAATACAAATCAAAACCACAAAGAGATACCACCGGATAAAGAAGATGTAGTATATATAATGGAATACTATGCAGCCATCAAAAGAAATGAAATCTTGCCATTTGCAATGATGTGGATGAAACTAGAGGGTATTATGCTGAACAAAATAAATCAATCAGAGAAAGACAATAGCATATGATCTCTCTGATATGAGGAATTTAAGAGATAGGGCAGGGTATTGTGGGGGATAAGGAAAGAAAAAATGAAACGAGATGGGATTGGGAGGGAAAGAAACCATAAGAGACTCTTAATCTCACAAAACAAACTGAGGGTTGCTGGGGGATGGGAGGTTAGGGATAGGATGGTTGGGTTATGGACATCGGGGAGGGTATGTGCTATGGTGAGTGCTGTGAAATGTGTAAGCCTAATGACTCACCGACCTGTACCCCTAGGGCAAATAATACATTATATGTTAATAAAAATAATTTAAAAAATAAAAGTATTTAGAAAAAAAGAAACTGTATTTCTGTTGTATCCATTATTCAATGCTCTGGAAGAACACCAGCAAATATCAAATGATAGAAAAAATATGAATTCATTTAAGGATTATCAATTCTCTTTAAAATCATTAGGTAAATAGTTGATGGAGAACTGTGCATTTATATGGTAACAAAGTAACGCCCTCCTGATTACTTATACATGATTCAATGAGGAAACACACCTGCACAAAGTGGGGATCAGGCTTCCATAACCCTTACCCACAAGTCAGTGTCAACATTACTGAGAGTAGGGTAATCAAATACAATGTGTTCCTGATGTAATGCAATGTGAAGGAACCATGGTATATTCCGGACAAAACTGTTTAATTGGAATTCATTCCAATTCATTAGGAAATATAGGTGATTTTCTCTAAGAGAATAGTCAGATAAATCCAGAGGATAAGATATTTTATAGGACAACTAACAGAGTCTTCAGCAAGTTAGTGTCATGATAAAAAGCACTGCTCCGGACTAACAAACCTTAAACAACATAATAATAAGAATCAATGCATGGGCATAGACTGGATTCTGGTTACAACAAACCAGTTACATAAAAAAAGTTTGGAAGTGAGAGTAGGGGGAAATGGAATGAGGACTAGTAATTAAAAGAGATAAAAACTTTATTGACATGAAAAAGTAAATATTTTAATTAATGAGTTAGCTCAAAAAAGCAATTTAAAATATTATGCAAAATATGAATTTTTTGCAAAATATACACTATGATCATTTTTTTCTGATTGGGGAAAATGGTTTCTTTCTTATTTTATCTATATCTTTTGATTTCATATAATATATATGTCATGCTTTTGTAATAATGAAAGATTACTGTTAACTAAAAAATGTTTATGGTCCTAAGAATACATACTCCATTCACATATGCTATAGGTAAATGGTCTAACTTTTCCCTTGAAACAAGTTATATTATCTCAGAGCTAGCAACTGGGTCCAATTATTTTGTTCCCACTCCCAACTCTGGCAACAGAATTGCTTTCCCTAAATGATGAGGATAAATCATGCATTCACCTTACACAAAATGAAATATTCAAACATTACAGTATGTAACTGCATCAATTATGACAGCATTAAGGAGTTTAGGTTGTTTATGTATAATCATGGGGGAAAATAGCCATGCTTTTCATGACTCATTAGTTGGTTTCTTTATCATGGACACTGACTTCCACAATTATCTTTCACTTTTTCTTTAACCTCTAGGAAACTTAGAGCTCAATTCTTGGTCACCATACATACTCTTCAGGGGGGTATGTTATGGACGTCAATGTTGCTGCCATCTATTAATTTCTTAGCTTTTTCTCCTTGCCCAAATTTCTTCAATTGTTTGATCTTTTAACTAAATATGTTAATGTGGTTAGGAACTTTTACAGAATGACCTGGGGGTGTTGACTGATTAATTAAAATGGACAGAAGAAAAGAAAAAAAAAAAAAACTAAGAAATTAGCCACATCATTCCGGTTCAATAACCTCAGTGCTATTTCTGATCTGGTCTGGTCATAAGAAAGTTACTTCCTTGGCCTTCTCTAGGTCAGCAACCTGCAGGAATATCTTCAGTACTACAATGTAAAAATTATTCCCTAAATGTTCATTGAAAGCTGACAGTGTGAAAACAGCCATATGAAGACATTTCCTGCACTATTGGTAGAGCTGCTGCTGAAGACACTGCTTACTGTACTCTTTAATGACAAAGTTAGAGAATTTAACATTTTCTTTTCATTGCTACCTGGGGATTTTCTGGGAGAGCCTACTGCAGAAAAAGGTTTCCATCAACTAGAAAAAGCTTTTTCCTTGCCAGGAATCATAATATATACATCACTGAAATTGGATCTGAAGATAAGTGCTTCGGTCCAGTTCCACGGGTCTCAATCTAAACATTCCCTATTTATCATCAGTTTTCAACGTTGCCACAGAGTCATTTTGGCAGCCCAAGAACAAGATCTGGGAATCAAGCTAAATTTTTAAAAGAACTAATATGTGGAAAGTCTTACCTTTGCACTAAATGCAGACTTCAAAATGATCATCACACAATGAAACCATAGTACTAAGAGAAATGGCGAATACAACAAAAACTGATTTATAAACTCTTAGCTGGAACTTGGAAGCTGAATCTTACAATTGGGTAAATAATGGAGAATGAGGTAATGAAGTTTTCTATCCAACATGTAAAAAAATTAATAAAACTGTTCATATGAAAATCTCAAAAAAATTAGGAACTCATCAACTGGAAAAATACAAAATAGATATAGACAGCATAAGTCACTTAATAAACTATTAAGGCATACTAAGGAATAAACTATTTCTTTGTAACTGCTATTAAAAGGTTTAAATTAAATTAATGATGAAGAGCACTAGCTTTGGGGATAGGAAGACATGGGCTTGAATTCTGGCTTTGTCATTTACTAGCTATATGACCGTAAGCAAAATAATAAGTCTCTTTTAGCCCATTTTCTGCTCTGGTACTTGTATTTAACAGTTACCTGATAGAATTATTGTGATGTTTAAATGATATAATGCATGAAAACCATTTAGCCAAGTGGCTGGAATATAGTATGTGCTTAGTAAATGATATTGTGTGATAACTATTATGGTGACTAAAAGATCATTGAATTTTTAACACCTTGAAATTCTAGGGCATTTATTGTCCTTGTGAACTCAAACCTCCTTCCCTTTGATAACTGCACCAGAAAAGGACATCATATTTATATTTGGAGTCATTGTGAAGGCAAAAAAAAAAAAAAAAAAAGTGGCCAAAAAACATAGACTAGTGGTATTGAGTATTATAGAAAAGAAATAACTACCTAAAAGAAAATGTCATAACAACACTGGAAGAAATACTAGAAGTGGAACAAGTGACAAATGTAATCATGAAGACATGACAGATATTTACCAATAATTTTGATAGCATATGGGTTTTTCATAAGTGTTTGAAAGGTATGTGTGATTCAGCATGTACCCTGTTTTTATCTACCCAAGTAATTTGAACTAGTCTTCTAAAATAGGAGTCATGGGACAAGGTCTTCTATTTCTAGGCTGCATTTCACTTTTCTCCTAACTTCTAGCAGGCAAACACACCAATGACAATACACACACACACACACACACACACACACACGTATGCACACCCTTGGAGTGGATAATTTTGTGTAATGGGAGTTCAACAAGATGATTTTGGCTATTAGTAAAATTACTTAATCCAAGAAACACTACAATGGTTTTAACTCTTCTGCCTACTTATAGTTCAATTTTCTAATTTCAGATTATTAAGAACTATAGGCAGAGTTTTTAGATCAGTGATTTTATTATACCCCCTCTGTACTACATATAATGAATTTTTTAAAGAACACTAGTAATAAGGTGTTTCTAAGAACACAAAAAAAAAAGAAAAGAGAAAAAGAAGAAGAAACATTAACAGATACCTCTATTTTCAAAAATAATTTTTTGCTTAATGGATGAAGACAATATTATTAAGTGAGAGTGAAGATTGAGGAGAAGAACAGGTTTGGGGGCTAATCAAGATCTAAATTTTATTTTAAACATGTTAACTTGAGGAGCCACATGAATATGTGGAGTTTTTTTGTTTTGTTTTGTTTTGTTTCTTGAGCTCTTAAATAGGCAGCTGCATGTGAATCCAAACCTTGGGTTTGGTCTAGGCAGGAAATATGAATTTACACATTTTCAACATATAATAATAACAACTACCATTTATTGAGTGCTTACTATAAGCTGTACACTGTTAATATAATCTTCACAATAACCCTGTAACTAAAGCACTATTATCCTCATTATATGGATAAAGAAAGTGAAATCCAAGAAAGTCAAGTAATCTGCCTAGTCATACAGCTAGTAAATGGTGGAACCAGGATATATGAGCAGACAGTATGGCTGCTGAGCCCATGCTCTTATTTCCTACTTTATACTAGTATTCATAGACTCAAAAGGTTAAGAGATGATGTCAGGATAAGATCTATATATATAGAGATCAGAAACATGCCCTGGTGCAAAGGTTGGGTAGAAAATAACAGAACTTTGAATGAAACCAAGGAGTTGTAGGCTCATATTAAGTAGAACAGGAAAATAATTCAAGAAGAAGAGAATGGTTCAACTGAGTTGAATGCTACTGTGAGTTTGATAAACAAGAAGACAGATCAGGGGCCACTGAATTTGACTACATGGAGACATTGTCCTCTTCAGGAGCCATCTTGGTGTCTGCAGAAGTGTGGCACCAGATTGGCAGGGGCTGAAAGTGAATGGGAGGTCAGAAAATGGTGACAGTAATTGCAGGATACTACCCTTGAAATTTTACCATGAATGAGAACAGAGAGAGAATGTTTGTAGGGAAGTGTCTGCTTTTGAAGTTTTTGCTTTTTTGGTTGATGGTAATGAACCAACAGAATAGTGGATAACACAAGGAGCAGAATCCTAAGAAAGAATTGGGAAAAGAGTGCAAAGAGCAATCAGAAGGAGAGGCTGTAATCAAAAGAAGGCTACCTACTTGATGTTAATAGGAAGGGAGGAGGAGGGCGGGTACAGATGTACTAAGGAGAAATGATGTGGTGGAGGAGAATGAGAGAGTTTCCAAATTAATCTGTATTGTCCTAATGAAGTGTGAGCTGAGATCATCATCAGAGAGAGAGAAAGGGTGTGGGGTATAGGAAAAAACAAGAAAGTATAACAAGTCATCTCCCTGAGTGGGAAAGTAAGCTTAATAAAGAACAATAATGAGGGGCACCTGGGTGGCTCAGTGGGTTAAAGCCTCTGCCTTCGGCTCAGGTCATGGTCCCGGTGTCCTGGGATCGAACCCCACATCGGGCTCTCTGCTCTGCGGGGAGCCTGCTTCCTCCTCTCTCTCTGTCTGCCTCTCTGCCTACCTGTGATCTCTGTCTGTCAAATAAATAAATAAAATCTTTTAAAAAAAAAAAAGAACAATAATGATTGCTAAGCAGGGATAAGAGCCAATTTGAAGGCTGTAACTATGAATTCAAGAAAAACCAATAATCCCAGTGTGTGATTTTCTCCAGCAGTGTTTGCTTATTCTAGCACAAGCAGGGAAAAATGAGGATGATGACAATGATAATAATACTCATTGAGAACTTACTATGTGCCACATTTCTAAATGTTTTGCATATAATGAATGTTAAACAATTCTGTACAGCAACTTTGATATTTCAAATCAAATATCAAAGACAGAGGAGAGAGTTGAATAGCTCATATAACCAAGTGACTAAAATTGTAGATCAGCAATGAGAAGGTGGGGGCGTGTTAGCAGCAGATAATAATTACTTCAAACACCCAAAAAACAATCCCATTAAAAAAGGGCAGAAGACATGAACAGACATTTCTCCAAAGAAGACATCCGGATGGCCAACAGACACACGAAAGCATGCTCAACATCATTAATCATTAGGAAAATGCAAATCAAAACCACAATGATATATCACATCACACCTGTCAGAATGGCTAAAATCAAAAACAGAAGAAAAGGGGCAGCTGGGTGGCTCAGTCAGTTAAGCATCTGACAATTGGTTTCGTCTGAGGTCATGATCCCAGGGTCCTGGGATGGAGGCCCACATCAAGCTCCCTGCTTTCTAGGAAGCCTGCTTCTCCCTTTCCCTCTGCCTGCCACTTCCCCTGCTTATGCGCGCTTGCTCTCTCTCTCAAATTAAAAAAAAAAAAAAAATTTTTTAAAAAGAGTATACTTATTGTGATGAACACTGTGTAATGAATAGAATCATTAGATCATTATATTGCATACCTGAAACTACTATAACACTGTATGTTAACTACACTGGAATTCAAATTTAAAAACTTGATAAAAAAAATAATGATTTCTTCAAAGAAACTCAGAGAAATGATTTAGAAACAGCCATGAAACATTGAAACACTGGAAAGCAAGGAAACGTTGCCCTATTCATGGTCTTAAGATAAATAACTTCAGGGAAAGCAATGTCCACAAGGACAGCCAGATTTTAACTTAAGGAGGTTAAAAAGAACATTCAGAGGAGATACGGAAGATGCAATAGGGTTTGCTAAACAGAAATGGAGAGTTCCATATGGTACATACACAGGTTTAGTAGAAAGGAAAGCTAGGAGATTGGATTCAGTTTGATGATGGCTGAAGTAAAGTGGGAAGGAAAGTGTGGGTAATGGTGTTTGACAAGGATGCTCAGACCTCTAACTGAGCCTAACATGTGAGAGAAAATGGAACGAGTTCTGAAAGTATCTGGAAGTTCTAGCATGCTGACATGGAAGGCTCAGCTTGACTGCTGGGAGTTGGCTGCTCAGAGTTAAATCAGAAAAGCAAGAATCACTTTAGGTATTTTGAAGAGGAAGGGACTTAAATCTAGGAATCAGGGACTTAAACTGTTGGAAGGCATAGGAAGTGTAGGAGTTGCAGGGAGATAGCGCTGAGGAGCTCAACCAGGGATAGTAATGAGAGGGGTAATCCTCAGGACGCAAAACTTCACGAAACCCATTACTTTCTCACTGGGATAGGGTCTTAACTTCTCCCTGACTTCCAAATAAAATGCTTTGACAGAATCTAAATAAGAAATTTGCTGATAAGAGGTCTAGAAAATGTGACTTTCAGGATTCCAGTCCTGGAGTACAGGGGAGAGAAGTGAAGGAGGAAATAGCACTGAGTTACCAACATACGAGATCCCACAAATGACACAACATGACTGACATGGCCTCTCCTCCTCCCTCCCTGTCTCTTTCTCTCTCCCCTGCTCACACCCTCTCTCTCCTGGAATTACAGACAGTTATGGCATTCCTGGTCATGTCCCTTTCCCTTACACCTCATCTAAACAATCTAAACAATCCCCATCCTCATCTAAATAATCACAGAGTTCTAGAAATTCTGCTTCCTCCACCTGTCACTACTTAACCTCCCTGAGCTCAATCTCACCTTCAGGCTTTCATCCTTTCTATTCCCTCCAGCTCCCTCACCCAACTCCACAATTCCTTCCTGGGCTCATTTCTACCCTTTATTCAGATGCTTGCTGAATGACTTACTCCCAAAAGCCTTTCCTCATCCCACCCAAGAGGTCTGATGTTCCTTTCATGTGCTTTCATAATGCCCTATACTTCCCCCACAATAATTCATATTGTATTTTTAATTAGGTTGCTTGTTATTTCTCTCTTCCAGAGAGAGACTGGAGCTCTACGTTGTGATAAACACTGAGTGTTACACGCAGCTAATGAATCACTGAACACTTCTTCAAAAACTGATGATGTACTATATGGCGACTAACTGAACATAATAAAAAAAATTCAAAAAACAAAAGACAGAGACTATATCTTGCTTGTTCCTATTGTAACTTCAATGTCTTTCACAAAATCAGTCCTTAACACATACCTATAGAAGGAAGGAAAATAATGCTATGAATTGATTTTTGTTTACCCCAAATTCATAAGTTGAAATGCTAATCCTTTAAAAAAGTAATTAAGGTTTGGTGAGTCAAAAGGATGGAGATTTAATCCACTAAAATTGGTGTCCATATAAGAGGAAGAGACTCTAGGGATATGTGTGCACAGAGAAAGGACCATGAGAGGTGACAGCAAACAGGTGGCCATCTGCAAACCCAAGAGATAGACCTTGGGAGAAACTAAACCTAAGGACACCTTAATCTTAGAATTCCCTCCTCCAGAGTTGTAAGAAACTGATTTCTGTTGTTTAAAGCTACCCAGTCTGTGGTATTTTGTTATGACTGCCCTTGCAGATTAATCCAGATAGGAAGGAGGAAAGAAAGGAGAAAGGAAGAAAAGAGAAAAGGAGGGGGGAATGATAGGACTTTACCTTTATTTCTTTATTAGAGTTTCATTGATATAGTAGGTTTTCAAAATTCACACATCTGGAACATATTATATACCTCATTTGTAAGGAATTCATAATATATTTATTTATACTACTTTTGTTTATATTCCCACTGATGTGAAATGAAACTGTAAGAAAATACACTGCCCATATCAAGAAAAATTGGCAACTATTTTCCCTTTTAAAAATAATTTTACAGAATAGTGGATACTTTAAAGGTAACATTTCCAAAAAGGAGAAAAGGTAGAAGTGTTTCCCTGTTCTGGGTCTCTTCCACATGACCCATCCCCAAAAGAAATAAAAATCAAATTATCAAACACACCTAACCTTCTGTGTTCCAGGCCCAAGTTTAAGTTTTCTAATAAAAAGCTTTAAATAAATCATACCAAAATTTGACAAAACTGTCTTATTTTTCTTCTAGACATTTTGCTTTTAACAAGGCAATCTATATTTGTACTGTCCAATACAGTAGCTTCCAAATGTATGCAGCTTTTTAAATTTAAAATTCAAATCAATTAAAATTAAATGAAATTTACTACTTACTTCCTCAATCTCACTAGCAACATTTCAAGTGCCCAACAGTCATATGTGCCTAACAGCTACCATATTGGGCAGTGCAAATATAGAATATCTCTATCATCGCAGAAACTTCTTGTAGATGGCACTGGTCTAGATCAATAGTGTGATACAAAAGAATATCTCTGAGGATAGGAATTTCAGACAGGTCAAGTAATAGAAAGTCTGTTGAAAAGTAGGCTGAGTATTGGCCTTCTCACACCCTTCCCTTTTATCCCTTTAACAGTAAGCTAGATTTTCTTTATCCATACTAGAAAACTCAATTCAAGTTGACATCAATAACAAAGGATTTTATTTTTTTACATAACTTGAAGATTCAATAGGAGTTCAGGCATGGTTTAATCAGGATGTTGCCTCTACTTTTCTCTAATTCTTCCATAGTCTTCTATTAACAGTTTAACCATTAACCTAATTTCTCTCAATGTTTAAAAATGACTACACCAATTCCAGACCTGTACCCTACATCATTCAGAGAAAGTTTTTCTCTTCATTCTACCTTAGAATAAATGTCCTTTATTTCACTTATTTCACTCTGGTTGAACCAATCGATTTTAAGCAACAATAATGCCCAGGTAAATAACATTTATGGATAATCAAAGTACTAGTTACTGATCCAGTTATCATAGCAGCTGTATCATACTAGGCAGATTTGCTTACACCTGCGAAGACTCACTCTGGAAACTGGGATAAGATCAATACCCTTCTCCAACCACCACCACCCCCAAAAAACTGCATAGCTGCTATGCATTAGAGGTGGTAGTCCTTCAAAAGAAATTAAGTGCTGTTGCAAATGGGAGGTATGGATGCTGGGCAGGCACCCAATATATGTGTCCCTATATACTCATATAAAATTACTTTGTAGGGGTTTGAAACTAAGTCCGAAGGTTATGTTCACCTTTGGTTTTGAGAGCTATGTTAAGTCTAAACCTGCAAAAGACCAGAGATTTCATGCAACTTTCTAAGCTTATAAATTAGTCTGTCATAGTTATATATACATACATGTGTCTGTAAATGTATATATATGTACACTGATAGAAACACCAGACTTCTGGATCAGAGAACAGACCATTTATTACACACAGCAAGAAGAGCAACCAGAGTAGCATCTTGCATTGGTTCCCCTTGCCCCAATTCCCACAGGTGATACAATGGGTACTAGATCCTTCAAATTTTGAGATTAATAGTTTATATAGGGTGGCTGGCATATCTGCTCCTATCCCACTCTGCTGAGAAAGAGAAAGAGAACTTTAAAACCCTGGAAGGTAAGTGAATGTATCCCCAAGGAAGATAAGTTTCTACGTATCTTTGGAGCAATTCACAACCTCTAAATTCTAAGACCTTTGCTATTCAAATATTCCCTTTATTCAGAAAGCCCAGAGCATGAAGAGATGTGAGAATATGCATGGAGAATTATCTTCCTAATGGATATTAGCAAATTAACCTCCAACTGGACAACCCCACCACTAAGTTTGAAACTGGTTCCTCAAATATTTACCCAACATCATCAATTTTATTTTAATTTACCATTTTTATAAGGTAAAATATTATCCCCCAAATGTTATTAAAACAAAAGCTTTGTATTTTTGTTCTAATTTACAATTCTTGCTAATTAAAATTAAGCTTTTTTTGTGAAATTGCTAGCTTAGGTCTTTTGCCCATTTTTCTAGTGTTCTAGTTGTCATTTAGCACTGATTTATAGAATTTGTAATAATTTTTCCCTGGGACCCTCTGAAGCAAAGTCTGGAGGAAAAGGTTCACGTAGGCATGGTTTATTCAGGAATGTGATCCCAGAAAGCAAGGATAAGTGACAAGAGAATACATGTGGAAGAAGGGGGCATCAATAGAAACACCAGTCTTCAAGTTGCAACTGGGAGAAACCCACAAATTGTCCAAATTTTATAGAATGTGTCTCAGGAAGGAAGGGGGATGCATTTATCTTTAGGCTCACATATCCCACTGGTCAAGGGTTGTCTTGCTGAGTGTGAACTCTCCCACACTTCCTGGCATTTGTGTATGCCTGAATGTTGGATGGTTCCTATGGGTCCCCAAACCTCAGTGTCAACAAAGCTCCAGGGAAGGAAGAGAGAGACTACAACATGGGCTTGGGTTGAGCCTTTGTCAGGATATAGTCTCAGAGGCAGTCAAAGAGAGTCCAGAATCACAGCCATGATTAGACTGTGACATGAGGCTGGAAGGAAGTACCACTGTGCACAAGAAGCGTCCCACATACCGGTGTGCCATGGAGTACCCTACAAAGCAGAACTTCTTTCCAGCTTCCCTACCAATGAAATGTCTCTTCTCTGCATTCTTCTCCTCTTGCTCTGGGTTTTAAACTAGGGTAGAAAAAAATCCTCCAATAATTACTCTGGTATTCTACTACTAAAGTTTTAATCCAGTATCACAGATGGATCAGGAGGTTCAATTAGCATCACTTTGAATTCCTGGCAAAGATTTCAGTGGTTCCTGTGAAGCATTTCCAGAGGGTATCATTTTATCCAAAATTTCTCTATGCCTTTGTATCTGGTAATGGACTGTACTTATCAGAGCCCATTTGTACAAGTAACAAATTTTTAGAGATCCTGAATATATTCTCAGGTAGCAATAAAGCCTCATAAATAAATCTGAGAAAAGGCCAAACATGCTGTTTGTACTATTTGTGTATAAATTGATTTCACCTTCATGATTCAAAGGGATGAAATATAAAAATGTGATTGTCATCAACAAAAATTATGTGTACCCTTAGAATGAAGCTCTACTCTAAGCCATACCCTAATAATTCAATCAATGGTTGAGGTTACCAAATATCTCACTACCAGAGTAAAGACCATCTAGTCCCTGAACTATATTGGGAATATATTTGGAGCAGAAGAATGTAGTTAAACCTGGAGTCATCCAATTAATTCTTCTTTCTTATGGACCCTGGGAAAGATTTAAACATTTAAGTGCAAGGATTTGCCACTGGGTAGGCAGCTTGCTTGGAACTAAATTCAAGAGATAAGGACTTGTAGGACCCTTACAACAATATAATATTTTCTCTATCAGGTCAAATTTAATGAGAATTGGTGAAAATCTGTCAGGATCACACTAGCTCTGGGCTTTCCCCATTAGACTCCTTCCTATTTTATAACAGTCTAAGAAAACAATGTTGTTTGCCTGGGCTCTACCCTCTTATCAGGGCATTTGGAATATAGTTCACAGGTCTGAATGAGCACCCAGAATGTTTGTTGTAAATCAAGTATATACCCACAGTCCAGGAAGAGATCCTTTGAGGATCTCCAAGCAGGACCAGAAACAGATGAAAAACCCCATACCCCATTTTTTTCACCTGGTCATGGATATATGCAACTTAATTTTCCTTTAGCTCACTTCTTAGGTTTTCATAAATTACTTTCTAATCCTAAACTGGGGGGGGGGGGGGAGGGGGTAACTCAATTCCCACAACTACACCAGAGGAAGGATGCTCTAGAGGAGAGCTGAGTTTCTATCCCTAACTGAGCAGCAGCACCAGAACCTTCAAAGCTAGCTACCCTGACACCCCTGTCCACAGAGCCATCCACTTTCCCTTCCATTCCAAGCTGTTCTGGAAAAGTAAAGTAAAACAAAACAAATGACAGAAGGAAGAAACCATGTGGGAATGGGATACTCTTTATCACTGTTGCCATCAACTCCCAGAACTTGATTTGTACCTGCTCATTTCTGTGGTGCTGGCAAGAGTAAGGTACATGTGTAGACAGAACCTAGGCATCAAATGTAACTTATTTGTTTAAATTCACACTAATATTTAAACTACTTTAAAATGGGAAGTCTGCCACCTCTTGTAACATAGAGGTCCTTGGGGTTCTTGTGGTTTTAATACTGTCTTGAACCAGCTTCAAGGCCCTGGCCACCCAGCTCCCTTTTCTTGAGCATCAATTAAGTTAAACCCCAACCACCCTCCTAATCAGGTTCTCACATTCAGGTCCACTGATCACTAATCACCCCAGAGCCAGGCACCAGACAACTAGAGATGGTCCTGTACCCCAGAGTCAGATGAAATTATTTAAATTCACCAATCCACAAGGAGCCATGGAAACCTGGCTACCCCTACCCAATTTGCGATACAAGGTCCCCACAGTTCTAGCTGGATGTTACCCTATTGCCAGGTGCAGTCCCCTATGTGGCCCTGTGCAGGAGCAGGCTTTTCTCCTTCAAGAATTATGAATAGCAGAGTTGTGCCTTTCATTTATCCCAGCGGCCATGTTCTTTCCTGCCCCCAAAAGGATCTTTAAATCTAATCAAACACCCCTATAATCATACCACCAATCAGAAACAAAATGTACTTTTTCTCATCCTGTTCTTAAAGAATGAAACCTCATTTTTAAAGGACAAACCACAGCCCATTTCCAAATTTTGTGAAATATCAGGAAGAGTACTGGAACCAAGCAATTCAAGCCACCACATCTAAAACGTTATGTCATCTAGGCCTCAACTCTCAACTTCCCCTTTGTAGACCAATATTTTTAAAAAAGCATTTCATTATATCATGAATTACATCATGAATTACATCATTACATCTTCAGGTTAAGATGATGTAATGGTACATTTTGTTCATGTAACTTTAATTCTTAGACTAAATTTTTAATTCTAAAAATAAAAACATGAAGAACAAACAACCACAGAGCCCTCTCCATCACCCCTTCCAGGAATCAGACCTTATCTCCTGAAAGCCCTGTGACGGATGTCCATGGGGTTACACAGAGCTGGTATCTGACTCTGCAGGTGGTGGGTCTTTCCACTTCCCTGAAACCCTCCGTTTTTCCACACATACTCTGTTTTGACAAAGAGCCATTAGGAATAAATACTTTTTAAAAGCAACATCCTATAATAAAATGTATTAGCTCATTTCTGCCTTTGGATACCACCCAAGCATCCAATGTGGGATGACACTGTGCAAAATTCCCAAGCAGGGGCAGGCAGCCTGTGTGGTTCACCATGTGAGGATGAAAGCAAATCACCTTCCCAAGGACTGCAGAGATTACATTTAAAAGCTGAAATATAAAAGGGCTGGATGATTCATTCTCCTAGAACTTTGGGTAAAGAGCTCTCCTTTCATTTTCCCTCCTAGATACAAGGGAAAATAGCTGACCCTTTCCATAGAACTTTCTCTTTTACCAAGTCCCCATCATCCCACTGCAAATTTCTTCATACAAAGATGTAAATATTGGGCTCCTGGGTGATTCAGTTGGTTGAGTGTCTGCCTTTGTCTCAGGTCATGATTTCAGTGTCCTGGGATCTTAAGTTGCAGAACAGGGAGCCTGTTTCTCTCCCTGCCTCTGCCCCTCTCTCTCTCTCTCCTTCTCATGAATAAATAGATAAAATCTTAAAAAAAAAAAAAAGATGTAAATATTAGGGAACAGAGTTGCTCTGTCAGTCTGTGGTTGTTTATATTTTCAAAACTCTTCAATATGAAGTTCAGAGAAAACAAATTTTCAAATGGGGTAATGGAATGAAAACAGCAAAAAGTAAACTTCAAAGTGAAAAGTCTAAAGAGTAAAGATTTGAATTTTTCAACTTTCCTTCCCCTATTAGAATGAATTTAAGGGCAATTTAAATGGTTTCCATAAGAGTATTTGTGCCATTCTCATCACTCTGGTTTCCTAAGGAAAGCACAGTCAATTTAGTATTGTAGTCATCCTTGTATAAACAAGGGTAGATATAAAATGCTGAGCATGATACCTGAAATATAAACACCTCTCATACTTGTTCTTCTTATTATTACATCATTATTA
The DNA here is from genome assembly GCF_002288905.1 of Enhydra lutris kenyoni. Classification (NCBI taxonomy): domain Eukaryota; kingdom Metazoa; phylum Chordata; class Mammalia; order Carnivora; family Mustelidae; genus Enhydra; species Enhydra lutris. Next base: position 7,897,209 of record NW_019154112.1, read on the forward strand.
CTATTATTATTATTATTTCCCCACAGGGTTTCCCTACCCACACATACTTCTATAAATGCTTTCTTAGGCTCAACTACACTAATCATATCAAACTAACCTAAAAGTCCTTAAGTTTTAGGTCATGACCTTTAAGGAATTAATAGAGAAATTATTTGCCATGTCATCTTTTCTCTATAATTCCACAACGAAAGATAATCATTCTGGACCCAAAAAAAGAAAGTGTTATGAAGAAAAGTAAGTAGAAATCCTTTCTGTCCTAATATGTAGACATCATCGTTTTCCTTTACAATTCAAAGAAAAAAAATTCAAGAAAAAAATCTTTTGCACTTCTGTCTACACTTGTCAACATCTCTAAAATTGGCATTCAATAACTCAGATGTCCCCAAAGGTATACAAATCATGGAATGCGCTTTGCACTCCCTTCTAAGTGCAAATACAGCATGTTCTGCTAACAGAAAGTTAGCTGTTGACAACAGAGCCATTAAAACATAAGTGATCTTTCATTCCAGATCTCCTTGAAATTATTTTGCCAAGGAAATAGAGTTGCACTATCCTCAAAGTTTAGGAGGGAGGACATAGAGGGAAAAATAAAAAGAGAAATAGAAAAATTATTTGAATTGTTATAGACCTCTCTCTTGTATTCAGCTACTCTTCTTGGAACACAGTTGTACAAATATACCCAAAATTGATCCTTTATAAACTCCAGCTACCTTAGAGTTAATAAAGAATATATATTTAGAATATATATTTACATATTATAATTTAGAATGACAAAACTAGAAAATACTCTTCCTTACTAAACTGTAAAAGACAACAAAATTGTATATCACAATTATCATACCAGAGCAAACTGCACTGGAAATGTTTCAAACCAAAGACTAATTATGCTAATTAACACAAGGAAACGTATCAACCTTCAAATTTAGTTCAGAGCAGTCTCCCATTATTTTAATTTTGTATTCTTTAGTTTAAACTACTAATGTGGGATTTTTCTGAAAGTTTAGCAACATAAATCTAAGTCTGTTTTACATCGTAACTAATAACTATCAAGATCTCAGAAACAAACTATAGATTCCCCAAATTTATCAGAGTAACTGAGACAAGATATAACATGTTTTACCAGAGCAATACCCCCAAAACTGTAAGGAAATGGAAATTTCTGCTTAGAGGAAAAAAAAACACAGATTTTTCTTTTGTCTTCTAGTGCCTGAGTTTTTTAGAAAAATATGACAAATTGCTGGGAAAAAAAAAGAAGATATGGCAGACCGCTGGCCATTCACCAAGAAACAGAATAAAGTACTTCCCTTCTTCTGTCAGTTGTTGTTGTGAAATGGATACCCTGGGACCAGGATCGCCTGGGACCGAACTACCCAAGGGCCCCAACGCCCCTAGGGTGGCTCTTTGATTAGACCCACAGTTTCACCACTGGACTGCAGCAAAAATTATTTAACCTCTATATCACTGGCTCACATGGAATTCCCTGGCCCCCAACTTTTGCTCTCTCTCCTTTCTTAAGTTGCTTGTTGCAAGTCACTTGAAAGTCCCCTGTCAACCACTGCGATGCCACTATTCACATGGCTCCCAAAATACCTGTACGGAGTGGAACCAGTTACCAACCTGGAGAACTTACCCCAGGGAAAGTAAGAAAGAAAGAAATCACGGTCTCTTAGCCATTATATTTTGGAATTTCTGCGCTCAAGCAGCAAAAAGTAGGTAATGGGAAATGATGGGAAGAGAAAAACTGTTAAGAACCAGAGGAGATGATTTTCCAAATCCTGGCATTACTTAAGAAGCTTACTAACAAATATGAGATATAATTCCTAAGTCAATTTATTTTATCTACTCAACTCAATAAATAATTATTGACTATATGGCCTTTACAGTGACATAGGACTTCGGGTATTTCATACATGATAATAGAAAACCACCATAAATCCCTGACCAAGGAAAGCAATGAAATAAAAACAGTTTTTGTGTGCTATGCTGCCATCAAAAGAAATGAAATCTTGCCATTTGCAATGATGTGGATGGAACTAGAGGGTATTATGCAGAGCAAAATAAGTCAATCAGAGAAACAATTATCATATGATCTCTCTGATATGAGGAATTTGAGAGACAGGGCAGGGGGGTCATGAGGAGTAGGGAGGGGAAAAAATGAAACTAAATGGGAACAGGAGGGAGACAAACCATAAGAGCTCTTGAGGGTTGCTGGGGGATGCGGGGTTAGGGTTAGGGTGGTTAGGTTATGGACATTGGGGTGGGTATGTGCTATGGTGAGTGCTGTGAAATGTGTAAGCCTGATGATTCACAGACCTGTACCCCTGGGGCAAATAATATATGTTAATTTTTAAAAATTCATCAAAATTTTTTAAAAAAAAGCAGTTCTTGTGGGAGGCTTTTCTTGACATAGTGAGCAAGGATCTGCAATCCCTAAATGGGAGATACTGAGACAAAATATAGAGATTTCATAGAAAACTTATAGAGCCTGTAGAAGAGTGATGCTGTGGATAGGGAAAGAAAGGGTGATTCCTGAATTAATCTAGAGGAAAATCCAGGATTTGGCATATAATAAGATGCATTTGCCAAAGGAGAAGAAAGAGTCAGAAATAGCTCTGAGGTTGAGACTGGAGAACGTATTTTCATTGTTATAGTATCATAAGCAAACAGAAATTGTTTCTTGTCTTGACCTCATTATAAAAAACTAAAACATTTATGGTCACAGATCATTTTTCATCATAATTTTCTTTTGCCTTTCATGCAGAACAAACTATAACCAGAAATTTGTTTCAGTCACCTTACGTCATCTCACTACACATGCACATACACACACATAATTCTTTGACAATATTTTTTGAGAAATTATATGGTTTATATATACAAACATTTAGCAAGCACTGTGTTGTGCAAGGTTAATTTATCTTTCCACCATCGTCTCACATTCTTTAACATCCCCAAGCACAATAAGCTCTAGACTTTCCAAGTGACTTGCCACTTCCTGAATACTTGGTCATGCCTCTGTGTTCGGCACATGATTCTAGATGTTGTTCCTTCTATCAAATATTCATTCTTCTCCTGGTTCACCTGGAAAGTGCCAGCTAATTCTTCGAACACAGATCATTGGTTGTTCCTCCGTGATGCTTTCCTCACATCCTTATCCCTTTCTCAGTAAGAATTTTTGATACTGAGATATAAAAAAAAAAACCTTCAGTATACAGAGATAAAATGTCATGGTCTCTCAAGGAGCTCACGGTCTTATGCAGTGACAAACATAAAAATAACCAATTATAATACAATATGAGATGTTCTATAATAAAGACAGAGTTTGAACAAGGTAAAGCAGCAAACATAAGGAAAGAATTATTTTACTTTCTTTGTGGAAGGCAGGAAAAGTGTCATGTAACAGTCTGCACGTTTTCCTAATTATAATAGTTGCTGGGTGTTTTATAATTATTTCTTGCATCTGTGTGTTATCAGTTCAGGTACTCCAACAAGCAGGTGCCAAGATGAAAGACAAGAAATTTATTGGGGGTAAAGTTTATGAAACATAAAGAAAGAAGGAACAGGAGTCCACAGGGCAAGTTTCTATGCCTGATGCATGGCTGACATCTGCGAATGAAAAGAAGGAAATAGGCCTGGGTAGGAAGAGTTTCAGACCACGGGGCAGTGCTAAGAAAGTCTTGGTATTTACCCCAAAGATACAGATGTAGTGAAAAGAAGGGCCATCTGTACACCAAAGTTCATAGCAGCAACGGCCACAATCGGCAAACTGTGGAAAGAACCAAAATGCCCTTCAGTGGACGAATGGATAAAGATATGGTCCATATATACTATGGAGTATTATGCCTCCATCAGAAAGGATGAATACCCAACTTTTGTATCAACATGGATGGGACTGGAGGAGATGATGCTGAATAAAATAAGTCAAGCAGAGAGAGTCAATTATCATATGGTTTCACTTACTTGGGGAGCATAAGGAATAACACAGAGGGCATTGGGAGATGGGGAGGAGAAGTGAGTTGGGGGAAATCGGAGGGGGATATGAACCAGACTGTGGACTCTGAGAAACAAACTGAGGGTTTTGGAGTGGAAGGAGGTGGGGGGTTGGGTGAGCCTAGTGGTGGGTCTTAAGGAGGGCACATATTGCATGGAGCATTGGGTGTGGTGCATAAACAATGAATTCTGGAACACTGAAAAGATAAAAAAATAATAAAAAAAAAGTCTTGGCCAGGCAAATGGGGAAACCCAACATAAAGATTACCTGTGGAGGATTCCTGCTTAAGGCAAAAATGGTCAGGCCTATACCTCCACCATTCTCAATCATTGACTGGGAGCTACTGGGAGGGGGAAGTTTGACATCAGCTCTAATACTGTTTTCAATCCCAAAAGCACAGGAGTGGTCAGATAACTATAAGGAGCTACGGGTTCTGTTTTGAAGGGATTGCTGAGAAGTGCATCTTCATGGCTGTCCCAGTCCAACTTGCTAAAATGCTGAATTCTTCCAACCCACAGATCAAGTCCTGGTCTATTTGTATTTCCAGCATTTATTATAGTGCCTAAAACTCAGTAAGTACACAACAAATGCTTGACAAAGTGACATTTCTTTTTTTTTTTAAGATTTTATTTATTTATTTGACAGACAGAGACCACAAGTAGGCAGGGAGGCAGGCAGAGAGAGAGGAAAAAGCAGGCTCCCTGCTGAGCAGAGAGCCCGATGCAGGGCTCCATGCCAGGAACCTGGGATCACGACCTGAGCTGAAGGCAGAGGCTCTAACCCACTGAGCCACCCAGGCGCCCCAAAATGACATTCCTTAAAGCAATATGGTGAGTTAGGCATTATGGATACAAAATGTATAAAAATATATTCCTTATTTGATCATATAAATCTTATAAATGACACTATTAAGTGTCTAAACCTGGGTGACTCCAGAAAAGGTACAAACAGAAATTTCTACAGATCCATAAATCTTACACAGAATGGGCCCTGTGGCAGGTCTAAATTCCAAATTCCTGCCAAAGTCCAGATTCCCAAAGACATCTGGATAATAGACTTTTGTTATAGCTTTACAGAAATTAACTTAGGAATGTTTCTGGCCCACACTAGGATAGCTCTGGGGGTTGAGGATAATAGATAGATGTTCAGGGCTAAGTGTACCAAGTGTACAGTGCCCTGTACCTCTGCAATCATATTGTACATTGTGCAACTTTGAAATTTCTGAGATCTGACATGATTCTTGTTCATTCAAACTTAACATGTGCAACTGGTTTCTACTGGAAAATTCACTTGAGGGTTCCATAAACTTACACCTCCATCTATCACTAAACAGTGCTGTGATTTCTCTATTATCTATTCTGATTAGACTCACTTCCTTATGCTCATTTGAGATAATTAAATCCCAAGTGGTATCTGTGTATGGCTCTCTTCAGCAATCTCAGCCTAATATTAACATTATGCAGCTGGTAGCAACAGTGAGACTGATACAAAAACTCTGGTACCTATCACAGCTACATCTCTGAGAAGAAAGTTCCAGATAATAGAGCATCTCTGAAAAGAAAGTTCCGGATAATGGAGGGCAGGGGAATTAAACTGTGATGGTTAGTTGCTTTGTTTACCTTTTATGATTTAAGATGACTAAGACCTTAATACAAGTAAGACAAGATAAAACTCTTCAGTGATGAACCAGTTATATGCCATTAACTTTCAAATCTCTGGGTCATCTGGGTAAAAGTAATAAATACTTCCTATGGCCCAGTAATTCCTGAAGGACACAGTCACAAGAGACTCTTTAAAACTTGGGCAATGACAGGAGTGATAACAAAGTTTGCAATCAATATAAAGATTTGTACCACCTTAACAATCATATGATGGGCTGGGACAGTCAGAAAATGCTTGAAGAGAGGGGCGAATTTCAACCTAGTTCTTTAAGAAAGGTCATAAAGAAGGAGGTGGGAATTATGACAAAAAGAGATGCAGATATAGAAGAGAGCTTACTATGATCTAAGTATGGTAAGGAAGTCTTTCCCAAGAATGTTGATAAGTTATTTGTTCATTTATTTTGTCTTCTTCCAAAAAGCACTGTGGCAGTATACTGGAATATTATACTGGGATAAAATTGTGTAGGGCCTTGAACTTCAGGCAACAGGATTTCTCAACTATTCCATGAAGAATGAAGAGTGTCAAACAAAGTTGTGTTTGATGAATTTCCAAGTTTCAGCAAAGTGTGGAATAATTAGATGTGAAGATACAGCATGTGTAAATATACACACATATATGTATATATGTATATATTATATATATGCACATATACACATGTACATTTATATATATACAAACATTAATTTCTAAGAGGCATCCTTAAGAGAGATAAACATCTTTTCAGTCTGCATCATAAGTAAAGTAAATGTATTCGTGTGCATCTATAGTACAGTTTCCTTTTATGTTGGAACTTGTAAGAGTTAGAAATAGCTGCATATAAAAGTAAAGGCTGGAGAGAGTGGATATCAGTGGGCTACAGACCAACAGCACGATGTCAAGCATATGAATTTACTTACAGGGCACCTAAGTGGGGCAAAGGGACCTCAGGGAACTATACCAAGAGACACCCAGGAAATATGGTCCTTTTGCGACAGTTATAAATTTGTTGGGATTATTCAGTACTTCTGGAGCTGAGGATTATTGAGCCAGTAAATTAGGAATGGTGGGCTTTCATAAATACCTGTGCCATGAGTTAAAGGCTGCTGAAAAAGATGGAATTAAAACAACATTGATTTGCTCTTATCTTGTAGACGTGGGCATGTTCAAGGCGGCTGAATCAGTAAAGAAATTTTCTGTCCCCTCTGTAGCCTGAAGCACATCATGACTTTCATGAAGAGCATCCTCCCTCTTCTAGCAGCTGTGTGCATGTATCAGCCCCTATGAGCAGACAAGTGTAAGTAACCATTTGTTGCTCAAAGAAAATAAACTACAAGCAATAATGAAGTAAAAACTGGAATCTAGAATATCATTTCTATCAGAAGACAATGATCAAGGTGTTTCAGTCCAATCCCCAATAATATTACTGACGCTCTCTGGATTCCGAACCTATGTTGGCTTTTTTTTTTTTTTTAACAACTTGGAAAAAAAATAAATTGTAAATTAACCAGCTAGAATACATCCAAGAAAGCACACTTTCTTAAGCCATCCTTATAATGCAGTGTTCTTATCCAGTTAGTACTCCCCCAAATCATGTAAGCCTTACAAGCAAGGCATACAATCATTGTTCTTCAAAATTGTTCTCCAATCATTGTTCTTCAAAAGCTCAAACTCAAACAGTGCACACTAGAGATCCATAATAAAAATCTATTACAAAGCCATTGACATGTCCAGGTAAGAGTAAATGAAGGTGGAAAAAAAGACACTGGAAATAGAAGAAATTAAGAAATACCAAGGGGCACCTGGGTGGCTCAGTGGGTTAAGCCTCTGCCTTTGGCTCGGGTCGTGGTCTCAGGGTCCTGGGATCGAGCCCCATGTCAGGCTCTCTGCTCAGTGGAGAGCCTGCTTCCCCCTCTCTCTGCCTGCCTCTCTCCCAGCTTGTGATCTCTCTCTCTGTCAAATAAATAAAATCTTTTAAAAAAAAATAAAAATAAAAATAAAAAAAGAAATACCAGGAAGTGTCGGCAGGATCTGGCAACTGATTAGATGTGGAAGTTGAGAGAGAAGTCAAAGCTCAAAGGTTTGGGATGATGTTGATAATAGAATGCAGTGTTTTTATCAGAGGTGGAGGGGGAGGAAAAGAAGGACATTAGTTTCCCAAATAGAATCTATGTGCAGAAGTACAGCAGACAGAAACAACAACGCAGAGAGAATTTGGCACTTAACTGCCTGGACTCTGCCCCTTGAGGTGAATTTGGTACCATCCACCACATATCACCTGCTATCTCAGATGACCCATGGGTTCCCTAAAACCATATGCAGAAATGATTCTGGATGTTTATTGCTTGTTTTAAACTCGCTTCCATTCAATCCTTTTTGTTTTGAGCTGACCCTGACTTTTGGTTCTATTCTCCATTTATATTCCTGTTCCTAAGCTAAGCACTTAAGATTTATTTTTAGTCTCCAGTTTGACTCTTGTCTCTTCTTGAAGGACTTAACTTGAAATAACTCCTAAAAGTTCCTGTTGTCCCAGAGATCTTCTCTGTCTACAGCGCCCATCCTGGCCCATTTTTCAAGCACTCAACTATATCCATCCAAACAACCATAATGAAAGAATTCTTTAAGACCTGGAGATGGTAATGTAGGAGTCCTCTAAGAATTAAAACTGTAGGCATGAATGAGACCATCAGAGCAAAATCACAGAGATAAAAGAGTTATGTGAAGGCATGAGAAGGAGACTGTGAAACAAAGTAAACATGAGAGGAACCATCAAAAGATAGTAAAATGACCAGGATAAAGCAGGTCATGGAGTCAAGGAAAGAAAGAATTTTAAGGAGTAGAGAAGGACAAAACTGTGGAAATCATGTACAAGAAGTTACATTGTAAGAAAGTACAAATACACTAAACTCTCAAGAATTCTTGAGTGAGGGCGCCTGGTGGTTCAGTGGGTTAAGCTGCTGCCTTCAGCTCGGGTCATGATCTCAAGGTCCTGGGATCTAGGTCCGCATCAGGCTTTCTGCTCAGCAGGGAGCCTGCTTCCCTCTCTCTCTCTTTGCCTCCCTCTCTGCCTACTTTCGATCTCTGTCAAATAAATAAATAAATAATCTTTTTTTTTTTAAGTTTAAAAAGAATTCTTGAGTGAAAACAATGTGAGAAATAGGACAAAAACTTATGGAGAAATCAGGCACAAGAGAAGGATTTTTCTCTTCCGTGAACAGAGTGGTTGAAGCATGTTTTCTGGGAAATGGTCACTAAAAAATGAAAGCTTAAAAATAAAATGAGAAAGAAGGAATAATTGATGCAACAAGCTCACAAGGTTAGCAAAGGCGAAGAAAGCAAAAATAGTCCTGGCCATCCTTTAGGAGGAAATAAAACAATGTAGCATCACAGAGGTTGAAGAAAAAGAAATTAAAAAATGGGTAAGGAGGAATTAACAGCCTCAAATGCTAGGAAAAGATGAAGAAGGCCATATGAGAAAGGACCCTCGGTTGCTATTAAGAGACCAAACCATGCCCTTGAAAGGAATTTTTTCAGCTAATTGTTAGGAAGAGAAGCAAGACCGCAGAAGGATAAGAAATGAAAGGTAAGAGGTAGAGGCAATAAATGTAGACCACTCTTTTGAGAATCTGTGGGGGAGAAAAAAGGAGACAAATGGGTAATAAGTCAAGAAATGCAAAATCAAAAGATATACATGAAGTCAGGGGGACTAAGTGTGTTTGCAGAGGAGAGGAAGATACCAACAGAAAAAAAAAAGAGAGACTAACAGCACCGAAAAGGAATAATTGCTGGAGAGAGGCATGAAGAAGTTGAAAAGAAATTGAACCCAGAGCATAGGCTAAAAGATTAGTCCTACAGGGAGGACAAACAGCTTGTCCCTGAGTAAGAACAAAAAGAAAATTCAGTGAATGCATGTACTGAGATATTTTGAGAAAGGGAGTAACTTTGGACTTAGTCCAAATGCTCCCAAAGTCTTTATGAATGGCTGTCATTAATGAGTCAACTATGTCAAGTATAAATCATGCATGACAATCTTAGGTTTCAATTGAATTTTTCATGTAAACGGTTTTGTTTGAATTCTACTTTGTGTCTGGTGCCTTGTCTCTATGCTCTATTTGCACTGGATTGAGAAAGAATAATACACTTAAACAATTCATATTGAGAGACTAGAGTCATAATGATGAAATTTATAAAAAAAAATCACAAAATTTAGGGAATTACTCATTGCAGTAAACAAAGCATAGGGAACAAAAGCTTTGTCTTCCTCCCAACAAAAATAAGGAATAAAAAAGAGGAATGATGAGTTTCGAGAGCAGAAAGAATATTTATGTTCACTGGGATAGCATTGCAGACCTGACTCCTATTTTCAGAGATGCAAGTCAAAATCCTCCGTGCAGGACCAGCCCAGGTAGCGAAAGACCTAAGAGAAGGCAAAGAAGGAAGAGGGTAGCAAGTGTAGCAAAAAGATTTGTTCCATATAAAATCTTTTCTTTTTTTTTTAAGATTTTATTTATTTATTTGAGAGAGAGAGAGCAGGGGGTAGGGATAGAGGGATAAGCAGACCCCCCACTGAACAGGGAACCTGATATGGGGCTCAATCCTAGAACCCTGGGATCATGACCTGAGACGAAGACAGCCGCTTAACCGAGTGAGCCACCCAGACACCCTAAAATCTTTTTTTATAATCAGCTCTCGATATTTTGCAGGAAGCTGAAAGCTGTTTCTCAGACCCCTTGCAGTAACGTAGGCTCTGCCAATCAGGATGCACATGCACCAGACTTATATTCAGAATTGAATTAAATGGAGAGAGAGATAGCACTTGAGACTTAGCCAGCGGGTGCTGATTAGGAAACACCCTATGACTCTGAAATCAACAGTTCTCCAAGTGGCTTCTGGATTCCCCCATTCTCCAATGGCATGTTCCTGGAGAGGCTGAGGAGCATAATACTGGAGACAGAGACTGGGACAGTGGTTTCCTTGGCAGGCCAGCTCTGCCACGTTGTTCAGGGGTTCGTCCTTGGAAGTCCAGTGTAAAGCCTACCCCTCCAGCGATTCCAGAGATTTTTTGTAAGCACGTAATTCTCTATGTTATATCCCTTTCTGCAAGTGGTTTCTGTTTCCTGAAACTGGAGCCTGAAAGATACAACAGGGCAGAAGACAGCAAACTTCATCCTGTTGACCTAAACTGGCCAACCACCTAGTTTTTTCATTTTTTATGCCCAAGGAGCTGGGAATTATTTCACATTTTTAAGTGGTTACATTTTCAAGTATTATATAAGGTTCAGTGGCCATATTTGTTCAATAAAAATACTAGATGCTGAATTAGATTTGTATTTCAGATAAATAACAAATAATTTTAAGTATGTCCAAATTATTGTAGAGGGTATATTTATACTAAAAAAAAAATTTGTTTGGCAACACTTATTTAAGTTCCTATATAATATCCTTGATTGTCTTTTGTCCTGCAATTTCTAAAAAGTCTTAGTATGTGCCCTTTGGTAGAAAGACCTAAAAGGGATTTGTAAACTATTATAATAAATGACCTCTCTGCACACACATTCATAGTTGTCCAGTCTGCTGAACCAAATATGTCAGTTCAGGCAACATTTAATGAGCATCTAAGTGCTTCCTTGGGAGTCAACCAGACAAGAGCAGCTTAGGGAGGCTCCTTGGTAAACGATGCTGATGCTGAAGGAGTCAGGCCTCAGTAACAGGACTCACTAACAGAAATCAAGATCTGAAGAAAATGAGAGGGGGACATTTCTCACTGTGAGAAAGCATACTGGTTCTAGTCTTGAGGGAACTGGAGATAAAATTCTCTCTACAGCAGAAACATCTCAGACGTACTCATTTCCTACATTCTGCCTGGAGCTGGAGAGATGGCCCAGGAATCACTGTAGATCCACTGGGAAGGGTGAAACCAAACACAGGAGTACCAAAAAAATGGAAAGCAGCTCATATGGTGTGCCAATTATTAAAATATTAAGTTAATGTCTCTCAGTCCCAAACCCACCCTTCCTTCCTCTGCCTTGTGATGCTGAATTTGGGACTCGACAGACCACATTTCTGCTCTATTGCTCTTTTCCTGAGTAGGGATGCAAACCTGGAGGAGAAGGGAGGGACTTGTTCTTTCCCATCTACTTCCTGAGGATCTCGGATCTATGGCAATTCCTTCCAGCAATGCTTCCTAACTTTCCTGCAAAAGCACCTGAATTGAGTGGGCAACTTTTCCAGCACTCTCAAAACCAACCCCAGAAATTCTACCACCATCTAGTTGGTACCTCCCAGGGGCTTGGAATTTCAGCTCTGTGAGCCCCCTTCTCTCAGATACTAAATTTTAATGATTCCAACCATATTAAGCTCAAATTCCCTTTAAGAGAACTGTCTGTAAGGGGCTTCATTGACAAAAGCCCCAGCTGTGGCTTTTGCTGTGGCCCCATCACCAAAAGTGAGCTGAGGTCAAACCCCTTCCCCACTCTGCCACTCTCCCCAAAGCCCTGGTCAATTCTTGCTAATGCCTGGGCACAGTGTGGTCCAAGTGCTATCCCATTCCTATAAGATGTGGGACTCCATTAATGGGCAACTTTAGCTGAGTACTTCTCACCATCCCGTTTGGAACATTTTTAAACTGCCCCACTGTCTGAGAATTGTCTGCCCTCCTCTTTATTCACAGGTATCAGACGCACCTCAAGCTCTGAAGGTTGTTTCTGCCCACTTCTGCTTATTTCCCACTTATCCCTCATAGATGTTTCTCCCAATATGGCTCTTGTTCATTGAATTTCATCTTGGTGGTTGCCTCTCCATTGAACAAACACAGAAGTAACTGTAGTTGCCCAGGCAAGGGATGATCCCAGCTTACAGGAGGACATCAGCAGTGCACTTGGAGACAAGTGGACAGACAGGACATGTACCGACATGTATTACAATGAAAGAATGTACAGCACCTGTCTGCTGTGTGATTAGATGCTGGAGAAAATGGCTTGAGGGGATTTTAAATTACACCAAAATGGAGCATTAGACTACCATCTCCAGCAACTTTGAATATAACTGCCTCTTATATTACAAAACAAGTTTTCCTTTGGGATTCATAGAGCTAAATGCATCTTTTCAAGATGTAAATCATGGGGGCACCTGGGTGGCTCAGTCAGTTAAGCGTCTGCCTTCGGCTTGGGTGATGATCCCAGAGTCTTGGGATCAAGCTTGCTTTTCCCTTCCTGCCCCCGCTCATGCTCTCTCTGTCTCTCTCTCTCAAATAAGGAAATAAATAAATAAATCTTTAAAAAGAAAATTTAAATCATGATAGATAGTATTCCAAAGGGACATTGCATCAGAGCTATACAGAGAGTAAATGGCCAGTTACTATACTCAGTTCTCTCTCTCACCTTTTATCATGAGTTCTTCCTTCCTGAAATATTTTTCGTGCTTTCTATTTAAACAAATTTATTTTTCATGACTCCCTTTGATAACAGCAACATTTGTTATCAATTGTTTCTCACGGTTTCTTTAGCCACTTGGCTTGTAGGACACCACACACTCTGCGTTCTCTTCCCACCACATTGGCAATGCCTTCTCAGTTTCTATTGATAGCTGCTCCTTCTCTGCTAGACCTCTAAATGTTCGAGTGCCCCTGGGCTCAACTCTCATGTTTCTCTTCCCTTCACACTCACACCTCTCACCTCCTAGGTTATTTTGTCCAATTCTGGGATACAAATACCATGAATATGCCCATGGCTCCCAAACTGATAGAAGGAACCCTGACTCCCAGACTTCTCCTTGAGCTCCAAGTTGGATATCCAATGGCCAACTCAACATCTTCATTTGAATATTTAATAGGCATTTCCAACTTAACAGATCCAGCAGGAACTTTTGACTTCCTACCCTCCTCCTTTTCAGGCTCCCCATCTCATTAAAAGCATTTCCCAACACCCAATGGATTCCTGTCCTTTATAACTGCTCCCTTTCCTTCTCTCTGGAACTCCTAACCACAACCAAATCCTCTCACATCCTGTCAAACTCAACCTCCCCTGGCATTCTCCATTCCCTTTACTAGCTTTCTTTTTCTTCATAGACACTTTCACTCTATGTGCATGGGTATATGTTTTTTCTCTACTTGTGTCAAAACAAAATAAAAAACAAGAATGTAAGCCTGTCTCTTTGCTCACTGCTATTTCTCCAGGTGCCAAGAACCGTACCTGGCATATTGTAGGCATCATAAATATTTGTCAGATCACTGAATGTCTAAGGGAATATATAAATGCATCAAGGAGAGTTCCCCATTGCTTTTAATGTTACCTCGTTTTTTTCTAAAAATCACTTAGTAAATCCACAACTTACTAATAGAGCTCCAGGTCACTGAAGCTATTACTATAACAGTCATTACTTTTAACACTGTAAACTCTCATTTATTGTTTTTGTCTCATACTTCACAAGTATTATCTGCAAATTGAGCAAGTGAATATTTCTCTACTTTTCAGGATGTCCCAACATTTACCAAAGGCACGGAATCCCAGCCAGCATTTTCCAATGAAATTCAAATCCAGGTTTAAAAATAACAAAAACACAACAGACATGTTCTTTTCTCTTGCATCTGTTAGTTGTCTCATAAGAGTAACCATCTCCCCACTTTCTTCTAATGGACTATTTGATGATTTCTGATCAATATCCTGCAAACTTAAATGTTGCCAATGTTATCATTTGTTACCAGAGTGCACCAGTCCTCATCCCTTACTTCCACCCCAGAAACCTGTACATCTATCCTTGAAAACACTCTTTGCCAGTACATTTGGCTCACACTAATGCACATTTAATTTTTAAAAGCAAAACTACTTTTTCTGGCACTAGTAGCTCCCTAAGCAGATGAACCTAGAAGCTATGCCATGAGCTGACTGTTCCAGAGACATTTTAAGGTAAGAAAGTCTGAACACAACATGTAAAAGGGTCAGTAAGTTTTCCTACCAAATGGTTTTTCTGAGAGAGTTTGGTCATAAAGCCAATCTTTCCATTCCAAGTTTATGGCAGTTTCTGGGGGAAATAACCTTTATCACCAAGCTGTCAGAAAATCCTAGGACCTGAGACGGAAGAAACCAGACCTGTAATCAAGAAAAATGCTTTTAAAGAAAAACCTGTTGCTCCATCTTTGAAATGGAAAACGTTCCTTATGCTACAGAAAGCAACTTACATGTTTAGCAGCTGTTGAAAATGATAGATGTTCTAACTTGTTTGAAATAGAACTTCCTAAATTAATAGACAAGAATGTGTCTTTTGGAAGAGTTATTTCTCCTGTTTATTTCACACTTAATAAAAAAAATTAACTCCCCAAAAGCAAATTCAGATATTACAAAGATCAAATAAACTACTTTGATTCCTCAAGAGAAAATATGAAAGGTTTCTTTTTTTAAAAAAAAACTGTATATTTCATACATTTCTTTAATTTCAGTTACATATTTACCACACAATACAAACACTGGGGCTGTGTCATTGCAATGTATGAGATCTTTGACTTTATTTTCGATATGGAGGTAATTTATTTAATGTTTGATTTTTGCAACAAAACTGTGTTTTACAGCATTGCTCAGTGTCACCAGTTACTGGTCTTTACTTTGGTTTTCCTCCAGTGTGTTACCTTTTCTTTATTATGGTTTTGTGCTACTAAGCTTGCACCGTAGCATGACTTCATTCACTCACTGAGCAATTCTCTATTGACCTTCCACAGTATGCCAGGAGCCACACTGGCTATTGGAAATATACTACCAAACAATGCATTGGGTTATTCACAGTCCAGGGGTTTTATGCTACAATGCCTAGAATTGAGCATCTTTGAGAAAAATTTTTAGTAAACACATATATTATCTGTTGTCCTGCTTCTTTCCCCCATCAGACTGGGAGCTCTTAAAGGTAGAAATCATAAAATAGTCCTCCTGGTTCCTCATAATTTGTCACAGTGCCCAGGTATATGTTAAGTGCCCAGTAAACACAGATTATGTCTTCTCATCCTAGACTTGATCAATTCTGAATGTCTCAAGAATATCAGATAAAAGACAATGGTAAAAATCAATTATATTTCCCCTACTGGCATCTAAAAAGGATCAAGAAGCCTTAGATCAAATTAGAAATCATCATGATTAGGGCACCCGGGTGGCTCAGTCGTAAACATCTGCCTTCAATATCATATCCCAGGGTCCTGGGTTCGAGCCCCACATCTGGCTCCCTGCTCAGCAGGAAGCCTGCCTCTCCCACTCCCCCTGCTTCAGTTCCCTCTCTCACTGTGTCTCTCTGTCAAATAAATAAATTTTTTTTTAAAAAAAAAGGAAATCATCATGACTATCCTGAAATAAATTCAGATATGAAATGGAGCTGGAGTTGACTTGGCCTGGAATGTTCTATTTCTGACAGCAATCTGATTGTTCATATAACCAGGTTTATAGAGATATGCTCATAGGTATGTTATGGGTTTTCTAGGACTAGATAGCCATCTATTATATTTCTAATGGACAGAAATTTGATCAGAAACCCAAATCCCTAAATCTTTGACCAACCATTTACTGTAGCACAAGATCCACCAGTGAAAGAGACATCATTTATTCATCCAATCATCAGACACGTACTGAGTACGTACTGTGTTCTTGAGAATGGATCGAAGTTTGCTTTAGATACGAGTCACTGGATTTAGAAATGTGTATAGTTCCAGTAGAAACTCTACTGTGCTAAATAATTTGGCCTATTGGGCCTCCAGAGCACCAATTCCCCCTTCAGCACGAGGCTCGGAAAGCAGGCAGCAACCTGCCCATATTCAAACACTGGTCTTCTAACTCCAGTGCTTCTTTGTTTATGCTAGAGTAAGCCAATAGAGACCCAGACAAGAGCCAGTCCGTACACCAAAGAGCTCAGCTAGCATGCTGGGTCAGGGTATATGACCAATTCCATTTCCCATTGGTCTCATCCTGATGCTGATCAGGAATTCCAGGAGTTAGGTTATCCTTTGGCAGACACTATAAATCTGGTATTTACCCACCAGAATGACTGGAGAGGAAAGAATGAAACCATGCACCTCATCAAGAAGTTTCTATAGAAAAGTTTTGCTAGTAATTCCTTATTCCTCCCATCAAAAGCACAATGGTATTTCACTGAAAATTCCATGCTAACTCCTTTTGGGTCACTGGAATAAGAAAAGAGAAAAACCTTTCAACTTACATACCCAAACACCCACACACTAGAGATAATGGAGAATAGGGCCAACGCCATTGTGCTCAGAGTCTTTCAACCAACTCAAGCCTGGTCCCAGTCAGCTGAGGTTGAGTCATAGCAGGCAGGAAGTTAGGAAGCATGTTGTTTCTTCTCCTACCCACCCGTTTCCCATAGAATTTCATTTCACTGTCACCACAAGCAAACCAATCCATACGCTACCATCACCTCTGTAATGTATTCCCATTAAGGGAACAGCAGTTATGTTACATATTTCAAAAAAGTGTCCTAATTTTCAAAAGTGTACTCAGAATGTATTTGCCACTTTCTCACAAACATACTTTGGTGTTAGAAAAAAACAGACTCTTGGGCGCCTGGGTGGCTCAGTGGGTTAAGCCTCTGCCTTCGGCTCAGGTCATGATCCCAGGGTCCTGGGATCGAGTCCCGCATCGGGCTCTCTGCTTGGCTGGGAGCCTGCTTCCTCCACTCTCTCTGCCTGCCTCTCTGCCTACTTGTGATCTCTCTCTGTCTTATAAATAAATAAAATCTTTAAAAAAAAAAAAAACAGACTCTTACTGTCTGGTTCTTTTACGTGCTTAATCTCTCTTTCCCCATCTTTTGCCTCACTAGCCATAATGCCACCAGTCCCACCAATGTTTTCAGGTCAATGATGCTTGCATTTCTTAAAATGAAAGCCCCTTCTTCTAGTGCTGTGATTAACAGTAAATGGCAGTGTGTAGCTTCCCATTTGATAAAAAGATGCACTATGATCACATGGTTTGGCAGTGAGCCATCAAACAGAATAATTCCTTTTGGAAAACCAACACAGCTTTACTTTTGCCCTTCTTTCTCCCTAACCCACTTCTTTGAATACAAGATGCAAAAATTTCATTTAACTATTATTTTTCTGGTTTGTAGTTCATGGCTATTTGCTCCCAAAAGAATGGAAAGTATGTTATTTATGTCTCTTACCCATTACTTGGCATATTACTGGGACCTCTTAAATACTCTGTCATAAAGACTTTTTGAAACTTTACTATTGAAAATCTGTATTGTACCCATTTACCAAAGTAATTTAGAAATCCCAAAATCTCAACAGATTAATCATGTATTCAAAACTCACATAAAGCTTCAGAATGTATAATCTAGTATCTTCTTGAAAATGCTTCCTGGAAATTTTTCTTTAAAAAAGACTTCCTTCCCAAAAGCCTGAAGTCTTTTTTTTAGCTTCTACAGGAGTTTCCTCTTTCTTCAAGCAAGTAGGTCTGACATGTACTCAGGACCCATAACCTTCCTTAGCCTGTATTCTTTGGAAACACACAACTATTTCTGACTGGATTCAATCCTAACAAAACTGAAATCTTAATATTAAGAAATCAGAGTAGCTACATAGAAGATGACTTCATGAAAGCTGTTTGTAGTAAAGGGTCCTATTTTTTTTCCCCAAGACTCATATCCACTCTTTCACAGAAATTTCTAAAGTTGTTTTGAAAATGTCAATAAACACTTCACAAAAATGTAAAATTATCATGCCTTTTCCAAAATGCTAATATTATCTAGTAGTACAAAGCCACTTATTCAACAAAGGAGACATGATCCAAAATATTTACACTATTACAGACTACACTTCAGAATCAATTATGGCGGTAAATTAATGGTTGAAAAATAATTTAAGCCATTATTCCTATTAATAGGACACAGAATATAAAGCTAACTTTAAGAGCTGGTTAATTACTTAGGAGTCAGATATAGAACCTCAGGAAGGATTTGTGTCACCTACACACACTTCGACAAAATAACTGTCCTCTCTTTTTTTGTTTGCCCCCTTACTTTTTCTTTCTTTTCTCCTTATTCTCTAGAATTACATCTAATGCAGTAGTTTCCAGACTTACATGTTTGGCCAACTAGAAAAATTATGTTTGTTGAGAAAAAACTTGTCATGTTTCTTTGTTCTTCTACATGTGATACTTACTGCCTCTAATGTCTGAGATTCTTTTTAAGAATGAATATGTAGCAATTAGCCTTGAGGAATATATGTGGCACGATCTCTCTTCTGACCAAAGGGCAGGCATGTTTATGGTCCATTAGAGAAGATTCAAGTTCCATAAACTCAGGGTTCCTCTTTTCTAATGCTACTCATTGCGCGTCTTAGTGCCATCTGGCCCTCTTTGTATTGCCCTTAGGACTCAGAGAATGGATGAAAATATGCTGATGCCCATGCCGTTCACTGTACCATGAAAATAAAGTCCTTTGTATCTAACTCAGGAGTCTCTTAACTTCTGTCAGGACCCGTGAAACTGTAACATATTAACATTTTAGCTTGCAGGTACAATAAAATCTCAGACACTTCATAGTTCTTGCTAGTTTTTAAAAATACTGACCCAAATAATTACCAGCTTTGTTTCTCTAGAATTTAATTTTAAAAATACAAATTTGTACCATTTCCTACTACCATCTTTATATGAAAGGAAGTAGAAAAATTGAATCTCATAATAAAGGACACAGCAAGAAAAATCTGGTCAAGGACTAGTAACCTCCCAGGCCAAAGACTTCCTTCCAGGAGTTTGGGCAAAACATCCTACAGAGTGTTGCCTCAATTTCAACTCTCCAGTGCTTCTAAGGGATCGTGCTTCTGGAAGCCCAGAGGTTGTTAAGTAAAATCAGTTACCTTACCTACAGTCAAACTGTGCATCTCTCACCAGACACCTTCACATTCATGAAGGTAGTTTCTTGTAACAGTGAAGGAGGAAGATATGAAGACCACCCAAAGCTCAGGAAAGACACTGGCTTTCCAACCATAAGGCTCAATAGTCTGTGAGATGGAAAACGAAGAGAAAAAGCTACGGGAATATGGTCTCCTGCCGCCTGCTTTGTCTGCTGCGGTGGCAGAAGCAGGCAGTCACTCTGGGAAGCTGCAATGTCAGGTAGCAAAATCCCTCTGTTTCTGCCAAGTCTAACATTTGGTCACCAAAAAAAAAAAAAAAAAAAAAAAAAAAAACCAGCATCTGGAAATACTTTTTTCTTCTACTGGATGGTATTCCATATGGACAGTCACTTCAAATATATATTGAGAAGCCAAAGCTTAAATCTACATCAACATTAAGGAAGAAGGAAGAAAAAAGAAAACTTGGCAGAATTTTTTTCCTAAAATAAGCATTCTATATTCTAAATCCCTAGAAGGAAGTTTGGAACTTCTCTCAGTTACTCCATCTCTCCAAACAAATTGGACTTGATGGTCCTTTGGAACCAGTTAAAGAGTTCCTCAAATCAAACCAGTGTTCTTCAAATTTTGGCTATTCGGGTGAGAAAGAAGGCAAAGCTGCCTGGTGGCAGTTCAGATCCTTCTTCG
The DNA here is from genome assembly GCF_002288905.1 of Enhydra lutris kenyoni. Classification (NCBI taxonomy): domain Eukaryota; kingdom Metazoa; phylum Chordata; class Mammalia; order Carnivora; family Mustelidae; genus Enhydra; species Enhydra lutris. Next base: position 7,917,365 of record NW_019154112.1, read on the forward strand.
TTTTCCTCTGTCTCTGCTCGTAATGGTAAGGGACTTGAATCACTAATAATGAAAAATGGTAGGGAAAATATCTAATTATGATTACCAACAATTGGCTTGAGAATTTTTTTTAAAGCAGCTAACAAGAGTTCAGATTCTCCAAGCATTATAACACCTACTACGTCCCATTCCCCTCAACACATCACATTTCTTGTCTTATTAAACAGAATTCCGACTCCACATAAACAAGTCTTCTATAGTTCCATTCTACAGAATATAGAAATACTCTTTTCAGAGGAGAAAGTTTTACTACAGAAGTACTCCCTCTCAGCAACTGGGCTCCTAACTCTTTCACTCTAACTGTAGTGCATGCCCATGTTAAAAAAAAAAAAAAAAAATCCCTAAGAAGCTGGAAAGGGGCAAAATCCCTAACCCTATTGATATGAAGAATAAACAAGCTCTGTATTCTAAAAATATTGGCTGGTTAACTTGAAGGTAACTTCCTCCTTAAAAATCTTTCTTAAAGAGGAGGAAAAAAAAGAAAAACTAGAAAACTTCACTGGGGAATGTTTCTCTTCACCTTAAAGTTCCAAACTTCTCCAACATGGCTCCATACAGAACACCCTTGGAACCTATATTCCTTCAACTTTGTTTTCCCTCTATCCCTGCCCCCACCTCCCCATCCCTGAATTGCAAAAATATTCTCTCCCCACAGGACTTTGAGCACCTGCTGTCCCTTCTGGATAATACCTCAGTGTGTTCATCTTCTAGAAATCTTCCCTAATGCTCAGGTTGGTTCTAGGTGGTTTCCTATAAGGATATTTGCGGCAAGCATTTCCACCACAAGCATTTTTGCTGCATAATTAATTACCTGTAAGGCAATTCTGCCATCAATTAGCAAAAATTAACTGGTTGACAGTTTGTTGGTTTCATCAGTTAGCTGACAGTTTGGGGTCATTTCTCCATTGACACAGTACTCCCATTTTATATTATTAAACCTTAGCTCTCCTAATGGTCTATACAGTGGTGCAGAGACTTGAATCCACATTTCCCATAGAACTTTGGAACATCTATCAAGGGACATATGGCAATATGCTAAGAAGAGTGTAGAAGGCTTTCACAACACAATACAAAGCTGAATTACAAAGACACATCCTAGTATTTGGAAAATGACACCTCTCCTAATGAAGGAAGAAAATTTAGAAAAAAAAAAAAAAAAAGTGAGATGCTGAATAAGGAGACAATCAACAAGCAAAAACAATGTATAATATTATGAATAAAACACTTTGAAGACAAGTGTTTAGGTACAATCCACATAATAAAATAAGTTGTTTGCAGAGTATGGCGATGAATCTAAATACATTTTAAATGTATTCAAATATTTTGTAATTCACAAATCTTTTTAATTTTGTTATTTGTTTTTCATGATTCATTATGTCCTTTTTAATGAATGCCCCTCTTTTTTGTGGTTTTTATATTTTACAACAAAATTGCCTTATAGCCAATTAGTTATGCAACAAACTGTTGCAACAAAAATACCAGACATGGCCTGGGTTTAGTGTACTCTAGAGCACATTAGAGCTCTTCTATCTCCACCTATCACAATATGTGCATGTTCTATGCTGTAATTGCTGGTCATCCTTCCTTCATTTCCACCTAAACAAAGCGCATTAAGTTTGGGGATTTTCTAGGAATTAATATAGTATGTGACACCCTGTAATCACAAAATAGATATTTGTTCAAGTAATGAATGAGTAGATTTTTCAAACCTGTTTTTGTATTTCAAATCGGATAATATAAACCTGCAAGTTGAATGTAGTTCTATCTAGGCTTTGAGGAGATAGACGATAATCATCATCACGTAATAACCTTGATGTACTTCAATGAAGAAACACAAGGTAGCTCAGAAAGTCACTACCAATCAAAATGATAAGGCAGACTCTGATTTAACATAGCACATGATTTTCTAAGTTCAACACAGTATAGGTAGAGCTGCAAGGAACATCCTAGCACAGAATATTTCTTCTGTTCTGCAATAATATTTATATTGAAGGGAAGAGGAATTTAATTCACTTATAAACACAAGATAGTTATAAAACACTTCCATAAAATATCTTCATTATCACAGACTCTTCTTTCCAAAATATGAAAAGAATTTATTCATTGGTACTAAAGCAATTTGCATAATATATTCGTCATTTTATTTTTATTTTTTTTAAAGATTTTATTTATTTATTTGACAGAAATCACAAGGAGGCAGAGAGGCAGGCGGGGTGGGGTGGGGGGGAGCAGGCTCCCCGCTGAGCAGAGAGCCTGACGCAGGGCTCCATCCCAGGACTCTGAGATCATGACCTGAGCTGAAGGTAGAGGCTTAACCCACTGAGCCACCCAGGAGTCCCTCATCATTTTGTTTTTAAAAAGTGATTTACTCCCCAAAGAAAATACACTTAACTAGGTACATGTATATAATTCATTTTAAAGTGAAATCGTATTTTAGAAAAAAGCCAATTTTAACCTAAAATGATAGTTTAAAAGCCATAAATATGCCTACATGATATTTTTTATTATTCTAAAATGCTGGCAGAATAATACTCTTAATAAAAGCAATATCCTCATCACTTATTGTGTATTTTGTGGCTGTAGTGGAAATAATCCAATTGTCTTAATTCAGGCTGCTATAATAAATTACCATAGGCTGGGTTGTTTACAAACTATAGACATTTATTTCTCACAGTTCTGGAGACTGGGAGTCCAAGAGCAGGGTACAGGCATGGTCAAGCTCTGGTGGGTGCAGTTCTCAGCCTGCAGATGCAGACTTCTTCACACAGCTGAGCACAACAAGCTCTCTTTTTACTCCTAGTAAGGGCACTAATCCATGCATGAAGGCTCTGCCCTTTGACCTCAACTGATCCTAATTACCTCCCAAAGGCCACATCTCCTAATGCCATCATGTTGGAAGGCAGGGTTTCAACACATGAATCTGGGACCACTCAACTCTTCCTTCAGTCCCTAACAACAATTGTTCAGCCAAGAAACATACCTGAAACCATGAGTAACCATTAAAGATGGTGATGGTGGTGGTGGTGAAGACAATTCCTTGCATTGGGTTTCCTGGAACGCGTAATTAAGAAGGAAGATGAAATCTGGGGCTTCCCAGAGAAATGGGGACTTTACTGAGATCAGATGAGATTCAGTTAAGTAGGAAGAGAAAGAAAGTCACCCCAGGTGGTGGAAGCGGAAAGAGCATAGCAGGAGCGGTGCAGGGAGTGCTGGGAAGCCAACAAGGAGGCCGAGCTGCCCACCTGAGAGCTGGAGCGCTGGGAGTGAAAAGAAGCTGGAAGCATGCACCCATGGTATTTGGGATCATCCGAGAGGCATCTGCGGGTTTTCAAAAGAGAAAGACATATATACATCTTTGGTGCTTGAGGGAATGTATTTGCCCATGGTTTACAAGCAGAGTATAGATGGGAAAGACCTGGGGAAGAGAGAAGTTGTCTTTCGGAAACATACTAGAAATGAAAGAGGAGAGGACAAATGAGGAAACATCCCAAAGGATGGCTGGAAAGGACTTAATAACTGAGCCTGGAGGAAGAGTCCGGAATGCCCACTCATCTAGATTTCTACAACAGGTCATGGACTGGTGCTCTCACCTCTACCCTTGCCAGCTGACAACTGACACTAATCATAACCCCCCTCCCGGGTTCGTTCCCCATTGCCCTCATGCCAAAGCATGGATCTTTGGTGTGACCCTGAGTGATCTGTTTCATGCTTATCTCTGCAGCCTCATCTCTCCATCCTCACTTCCCCACTCACTGAGCTCCAGCCACATCTACGTTCCCACACATGCAGCTTCCTCTGCCTGGAATTTTGGTAATTCATTCTTGCCTTCCTAACCCAGCACCCTATCTCTCTGTGTCTCTCTCACACATGAATACACACCCCACTTCATTCAGCTAACCCCCGCTAATTCTTGCTTTCTCAATCTGAATGTCACTTCCTTATACAAACCTCTCTCTTACCAAACTAGATAAGGTTGTCTGGTTATTTGAGTCCATAACAATCTGAATTTCCGAGAACTACCCATCACATTCATAATCACTTGTGCCATATCTGCTTCTCCACTAGACTGTAAGTTCCAGGGGGCAGAGATTTTGTCTGACGCTTCTGCGATTATTTCCACGGTGCCCAATCCAGTGCCTTGAAATACAATTTGCATACCAAAAAGGTTTACTTTGTAAATCAATGAGACCCTAAAGTATTATTAGTGATTGGAATGAAGTTCTGACCACAATACTTCACCCAGAATTTAGATCTAGAGGGAGGAAGCCACCAGGCAAAATGCAAATAAATAATTACCAGCAGTTCTACACTGGTTTCTACCCATATTTAATTATCTCCCTCCTTTGGCTTCATCTACCCAGTATTTGATTGCCTTTCATTTATAATACTCATGAATATTGTCCACCTATTACCACCTAAAGCCAAAGAAAATAACAGCTGGCAATCTATATTTTATCTCCCTTAATTACCTACATATCAAATTATTTTGAACAGTAAGAGATATAAAGTTGTAAAAATTAAGCATTCTGCATTTTTAATATGCCAAAGGTCATGTTTATGAAACATATTTTTTCTTCTTATCCTGAGAGGATTTTTCTCATCTGCTATAATTCAACTTTGAATGCTATTGAAACAACCAGAAGAATGATTCAGCAGCTAAACAGCACCAGAAGTATCCTCCCTCCTAATGTGGCAAAATGCCCAAATTTTTAGTTCCATTATCATGGAACTTCCTCTTTTTTATGAGGCACTGCCAGCTGGGGAAATTGGCAAAGGAAACAAGAAAATGCCCTTTTGCTTTGAATTTATCAAAGAAGTCTCCAACCATCCTAGGAGAACACTGACTGGGGTGTAAAGTGCCGGAAGACAGTCCTTTGTGTGTAGCACAATTCAACGACTTTTTTAACATGCAAAAATGTTATTAAATTGCCAACCTCAGAAAGCAATTCTCTGGCTTAAAGGTACACTCTCATGCTCTGAACCCACCTAATTAATAAGAGCTTGCAAGACTTTAACTCTCAAAAAAGAGAGATTATCAAAAGGCAATTGGAAGAATAAAAAGGAAAACAGGAAGAGAATGGCTGAGGAAATGGGATTTTCCCACCAAACTCTCCGACATTGAACTTGGGAGAAGACAATTACTATTACCATATTGGTACCACCATCATATAATGGAGTCCTTATATATGTGTCCTGTTCTGGTTGTTTTATATGAATGGTTTGAGGTTTTTCATCCTCAGGACCCCATATCTGCTATAAGCCAGGTGTGTTATAAACAATTCCTCTTCTCAAAGAATGAGAATAAACTAAAACCATTGGATTACAGAGGGAGGGTCTAAGAGTAAGGATTGTATAATCCTAACAAAAATTGTTAGAAGTAGGGGCACTTGGGTGGCTCAGTCAGTTATAAGTCTCCCTTCGGCCAGGTCATGGACAGAGCCTGCACTGGGTTCCCTGCTCAGTGGGGAGCCTGCTTCTCCCTCTGCCCCTCCCCACTACTCATGTGCTTGCTCTCTCTCTCTCTCTCTCTCTCTTCTCTCATAAATAAATAAAATCTTTTTTTTTAATTTGTTAAAAGTGCAGCCACGTTCTCTTTACCCCAAGTAGTCAGCAAACAGGGACATCTGGCTAATGAAGTATCCAGTTAAATCTTACATAGTAACCAGATACTACAAATGCCCAAAGATTTAGAAAATCATATAATATGCTATAACAAAAATGGTATCTACCAGAATCTAATCTATACTTGATTCAAACTCTCAGGATCTTTTCTGGCCCCATGACCATCATTCAGAATATCATTAGTCATTGCTGTTTGCAAGTCAGAAGATTAAGAAGAGAGGGGCTAAGCTGCACCCACTCCAAAAGTCATCTGGAGTGTTTTGCTTTTGTTTAATAAATCCCTGATCTTGATGGCAACTTATTTACTTGGTCTTTCTTACTTTTCAGATGACAGTTTAAGGCCAATTCTGACTTCAAACTTAATAGTCATGAAGTCAGGAACTACAGATTTTAATCTTGAGTCTGCCACTACCTTTGTGAACTTGAGCAGGTCAAATAAGCTCTGTAAAATAAGGAGACTGTTAAAATAATTGATAAAGGAAGGCCCTTTCTACAATAGGAATCTATGAGGGTAAGAATAGTCATTCTTAGAGAGTTCTGTTTAGAAAATCATTAATGTAACAATTTAAAAAAAAAAGCTTTCTAACTACCACTCTATTGTGGGAAAAGCCATGAACTCTAGTGGTAGAGTATTTATCTCTCCTGAAACTTCTCAAAGGGGGAAATCTGGTTGTCATATCTGATATATGAAAGCGAGGCTTCATGATGAGCAAAGTCAAGGCTGAAGGAGGGCTTCAGAAAGAGCACAGGACAGGTTAGCACCATCTGACGGTCCTGGGAGGGATTACCCAAGCCCCAGTGCTAGTCCCCTGCCTGTCTGGACTCAGGACTGACCCACGCATTCTGCCTCCATGCCTGTCTTGCTTCTAGGTCAGAGCTTCTTAGTCACCACCCTCATCCTCGTATCTGACACTTAGACACCATTGACTAAAACTGTGATAGTCTTACCTAAGCTCTCTTGGCTCTTTGACCTTCTAACTTACATTTCTGCCACTCCGACCGTTTTCTACTTTCTTTTCCCAAGCCAGGGTTGACATTTTTTACCAGCCACACTCTGCCACAAGACCCAGACAGGAAGGAAGTTGTCTATGGAACATATTTTGTGAGCCAATGTTTTAAACACTCTAAATTGATTCTTTCTATCAACACGCAATTATTAAGGGCCTACTATGTGCCAGGTACTATAAATGAACAAAAAATAATGGGTAGGAACATGTGCTAAAGTGAAATGATACAGAATGATATTATAGAAATGTTAAAGACTACACTGATTCATCAAGAAAAGTCTCACAGAGGTGGAGATATTTAAGCTAAGTCCTGAATGACAGGAAGGAGGCAGCCATACAGAGAACTGGGGGTAAGGAGAGGGGTATTAATGGCAAAGGGAACTCTGATGGCAAAGGCCTTAAGACAGAAATAGCTTGGTGAATTAAGGAACAGAAAGAACAATGTGGTCAAAACACAGGGAGAGAGTTGGAGAGAAGACAAGAGGAAACTGAAAAGTACATTGAGGCAAAGAAGGGAAGTGACTGTAGGCTGGAGTTAAAGAGCTTGGCTTTTACTCTAAGGGTAGTGGAGGGTTGTAAGTAGTGATATGACATGATATGATCTACTTTTAAAAGATGGTAAGGGTAAATAAATAAAATCTTAAAAAAAAAAAAAGATGGTAGAGGAACAATAGTGTTATCCAGGAGGTCCTTTACAAATCCTTGCAATGATCCAGGCAATATGGTACTAGTAATCTAGACTAGAGCGTGATTTACCATGGAGATAGAAAAAAGTGGATATGATTTAGAGATATACCAGATAATTGATTTGCAAGACCAATCATTGATTAGATATGGGCAATAAGGGAAAGACAAATCAAAGATGACCCAGAGGTTTTCAGCAACTGGGTACACGGTCATGCCACTTACTAAAATGGGTAAATCTGTGAAAGCAGTGATATACTGGTAAATGTTTAACAACCAGCTCTCATGAGGAAAAATCCCTGATTTATGTTCAATTTCAGAATGTAAATACTCCTACCATTGCCTAATTCTTTCTACAGGTATGAGAAAGGCATGAATAAGAGATGGTCCCAAGTAGGCTTTCAGGACCTGGGAGAAAGAGTCTTCAGGACATCACTGTTGGTAACAAATTTTGAAGAGAAATAAAATCAAGAGGTCTGCTACATCTGAACAAAAGCTAAAAACCCTATTAAATACCCAAGAGTCAAGAAATTGGTCGTATTTATACATTGCATTTTTGCAATCAAGGTACGTAAGCAGCAGTATCTTCATTGTCTATAAAAATATTTTCACTGATTTCTTTTCTCTTTCTTCTCTCTCCTCTTTCTCTCCTCTTCTTCCTGTTTTATTTGTATGTGTGTGTGTGTGTGTGTGTGTGTGTGTGTGTGTATTTCTCTCTGTGTGTGCCTTTCTGTGTATGTGCACATGCATACATATGTGTACATTAGTTTTCTACTGCTGCTGTAACTAATGACCAAAAATGTAGTAGCTTAATACAAATTTATTATCTTTCAGTTGTATAGGTCAGAAAACTGATATGGCTCTTGCTGAGCTAAAATCAGGGTGTCAGCAGGGCTGCATTCCTTTCTTGAAGCTCAAAGGGAGAATCAGTTCTCTTGCCTTTTCTCGTTTCCAGAGATGTCCTACATTTCTTGGCTCGTGGTCTTCTTCCTCCATCTTCGAAACCCCGGTAGCAGACTGAGTCCTTCTCTTATTGCAACACTCTGACCTCCTCTGCTCCTTCTCTCTTCCAATTTTAAGCACCCTTTTGATTACACTGGGCCAGCCCAGATAATCCAAGATAATCTTCCTATTCTAAAGTCAGAACTCAGCAACCTTAATTCCACCTGCAACCTGATTTCCCTAATCTAACATATTCACAAATTCTAGGGAGTAGGATGTGCACATTTTCGGGTGGCCATTAGTCTGCCTACCACAATATGCATGTATATATGCATATACATATGTACGTATACAAAAACACAAGAACTGTTACGCATGCTTATGTTTGTATATCTGTACATATATTCTCTATATGTATAGAAGGACAAATGTGCATCGATACCTGCATATGTTTCTATACCATACAAACGAACACATTTCTTCTACTAGAATTTTTGTCCAGGAAAAATTCTCTCCTGCAGGAACAACTTGTATACTTTTTCAGTTTAGAAAGGCTGTAAAATCCATCATATCACTCTTACCTTATTTCCCAAGAAGCTCAAAGTTACATTTAAATCCTCAGATGTAATAACTTACTCATCCTAGATAATCACTATATCTATATATCACCGTCTACTTAACTTCAGATCTGTATTTGAAAGTCTTTATTATAATTGTACTGTATTATATTTATTTCATATTGGAAACCATATCAAATGCATTTTTTGGAAATAGAGTAAGTTAAAAATTATAAACAACAACCAGAATAACGGAAATCCCAGGAGAGCAAAATGATAGCATGATGCATTCTTTAGTCCCATGTAGACCACAACATTAAAAAACAAATCACGGAAAGCTAAAACCGTAGAGTAATAAGACTCCAAGCCCCTGAAAAGGGAAAGAACGTTCAAGCTAGCTTTCCATTTTCCATCAAGCTCTGAAGTATTCCAAGAAAATCAAAATGTGATAATCCCAGTCAGATAGAGTATCCAAAAGAAAAAAAGAAAGAAAACTTTCCAGGAAGAAATGGAGCCTGAGTGGCTGGATGCTCTCACTATGCCGAAAGTTTTGAATTGCCCCAAGCTTTTGCCACTCCCTAGACATTCATCCTTTCCTAATACTTGACCTAAGAGCCCATGGGTGTTTTAAAAGGTTTTAGATGAGCCATTGAGCATGAAATACTTCCCACGCATTAAAAGCCCCAATCCCTTGGGGAGTAGACCTCCCCTCCCTTCTCCTGAAAGTGGGTGATCCTGCTCCTCTACAGGGACCCAGACATGCATCAGGGAAAGTCTGGTAACCAGAGCGGTCAGGAAGAAGGCCACCAATGTATACGGAGAAGCTCTGGCTGCTACAATGCCTACCCAAAAGACCAGCTGACCTCCTTGAAAATATCTCCTTTCAAACACAGGAGACAGAACTGAGTTCAAAATGGACCACCACAATCGACCAGCATGTGTGCAAGTGACTTAAGTCTCAGAACCCCAGGATCCTTGTCTCTAAAAAAGGATTACTAATAATGCCCCCCCCCCACAGATTTGCTGTGATGATGAAATGCCATGGTGTACATACACTCCCTGGGTTACTTTCTGAGATGGCTCTAGAAAGAAAGCTAGAAAGAAATCTGGCTCATAGGAAACAATATAGCAAGCATGTAATTTGCAAATAGCCTGCAGCAATAATAATACCCATCATTTTTTGCAGGGTATACTCTACACCTGTTACTGGGCCAAGTAATTTTTGCAAAAAAAAAAAAAAATTACCACAATCTTTAGAATTGCCTAGACTTATTAGTTTTAATCCCAAAATTACTCATCATATCCATAAATAAACTGAGGTCCAGAAAGGCTAAGTACTTACCCATACCACTAGTGAGTTGTGTTTTACTCCAGGACTGTTTGAGGCCACAACTTTGTTGAGTTTATTACATCTCAAAGAGAAATAGGGAGTCCTACCAAATGCCAATCTTTTTTTTTTTTTTTAAAGATTTTTGCTTATTTATTTGACAGAGAGAGACGCAGTGAGAGAGGGGAACACAGGCGGGGGAGTGGGAGAGGGAGAAGCAGGCTTCCTGCTTAGCAGGGAGCCTGATGTGGGGCTTGATCCCAGGACCCAGGGATCATGACCTAAGCTGAAGGCAGACGCTTAACGACTGAGCCACCCAGGTGCCCCTAAATGCCAATCTTTTAAATGCTTGATCATATAGTCGCCATAGTGTTTCTCCCCAGACTAGACCTCCCCTCACTGAGGCTCATGTTCCTTACCTTGTTTCCCAAATTATGGGCCAAGATGCCTGTCTGTTTCACAGCCTCTGCCAGATCTTCAACTGCATGCTCTGGGACCGAACTCCAACGGGTCTTCCTCCATAATTTCAGTTTTCTTGATTTCCTGAGGTCAGCTGTTGGCAGGCAGCCCAGCTTCTGAATGGTGAAGACAAGAGTCTTTTCAGTTCCTTTTGATGATGGCACCATGTTTCTTTGTCTCCTCCCTCTCTCCTAGAAAGCAACAGCACTTTAATTTTGGTAAAGCACTTCAGATCAGAAATGAGACAAACTTAGTCTCAAATCCTGGCTCCAACATTTATTAAATGTGTGACCTTGGGTAAGTTATTAGGTAACACCCAGTTTCTCCACTTGTAGAATGGAGGCAAATACAGTGTTCATCACACTGGTCTCTTGAAAATATGAGACAACTAAATTAAGATTAAACATATAACCTTTAACATAATACCTGCTTAAAGTTAGCAGTCAATATATGTAAGGTATTATTATAACACTCATCTCAATTTCAATGTTCGACGTTTACTCCCTTAGCAGACTACAAGTGTCATATTTATTATAGTGTCCCTAGTCCCTATTACAGTGCCCAGCCCCCAGCTGGGGCTTCTGAACACTTGTCCTTGGAATGAATCAAAGAATGCTGTGAAGGAACCCTTTATCAGGCAGATCGCAAACTACTCTCACACTCCCTCAACACTCCCCCTAGTGGCGATCTGATGAATTCCCATGCTTGGGGATTCCTAACCTTTGCCTCAAATGGGATACTTGAGGGAGCAAGAGAAATGTAGAAATATTTTTTAGGAAACCTTCCACAAAAACTGCTGTATGAAACCTCTGCACTATGCTCTTTCAAAACCACTTAAAGATCAACACTATTTATCTTGGCTTCTAGAGTCAGACTGCTGTTTCTTTGACAGTGATATGACACAGACCCTGGGCCACATGGGACCCCCGTATATTCTGATTATGTAAGTATTTCCAAAGCCTTCCTTCCAAGGAAGCCTCCTTTCCAAGGAGGTTTCGGTATATGTTTCCCTAGCCATTGGTGTGTTGTGGCTAATGAATAGCCACTCTAGTGAGAGAAAATAAACCAGAAGAATAGAAAGAGGTGAAAAGAAGAGGAAGAGCCCATGTAAACTGAGTTTGGAAAATGAATACTAGGAAGTGTTGAGAAAGTATTATAGGGGGCTGAAGTAGCCGCCAAACAGTAATATTTGAGGTATTATGAGACGGATAAAGAAAGTATTTTAAGATACTTTCTGCGTGATAAATGGAATTTGCCTTTAAAATCTCTTCCCTTGGTTTTAGACACATTTAAATAGCTTTTCAAAGTATTTGAGAGATCTAAGTTGTGTCTCTTTTGAATAAGAACCCTTGCTAAAACAGCCCTAAAGGATTCAGCTTTCTTTACCTTTCACACACATCTAGTCAATGCACATCTATTACTCTAAGATGGACTATGTAGATAGGATAATTTCTCTTTTTTCAACACCCTTAACCATTCACATCATATGGAGCCCTGTTTATTCACTTTCTCCTTCAAGGCTGTCCTTTGTACCCATATTTATTTATTACCCATATTTATTTATTTCAACTGCATTACAATGACTACTTGAAGAAATCAATAACTCCCCAATCAATTCCCTTTTAAGTTCTGATTTCCAATAAAATTGCTTTCCACGCCTCCCTTCCTGTATACTGTTGAATGAGTAGGCCATTGCTGACTTCCCCCAGTGTCCACAGAAGTGGGAATTGTGGAGTTTTTAAGACTGAGTGCTTCCCTCCTATTCTACCTACTACCAGTATAACCTTCATAAAATCACAGAAACTCTCTGATCTGAGTCTTTATTGTTGTTTTTTTAATTTTGAAAAATCTGAATTGGATTTTAAATAATACATGCTTATTGTAACACTCTCAAACAATGTGAAATTATATAAAGTAAAACTGTTCTTTTTCCACTTTCTCACTCTCCTATTCTGATTGAAGCTACTAATACAGCTATTATCTTTTTTACATTTTTCTATGCAAATGTGTGTGAAACAGTATATAATTTTTATAAATCAAAAGTATGTATTATATTATATAACATGCAATTTTCTTAAAAACTAGAATATGTCAGACATCATATTCCACAACTTACTTTTCCATGTTTACAAATAGAAACATTAATAAAAATAGAGTTTTTGTGACTCTTAAGTGAAAACACTTTGATAATTACAAGATATTACGTAAAGATATCAAATTGTTGTTAAAACTAAGAGCTTTTTGTTCATGGTTTACTCTTCCTGAGTTGTATTTAGTGTGACCAGCATTCTTTTTTACTCCTGTTTTCATGAAAATAAACTTTTTCTTCAATTCAAAAACACAATCTTTAAGATATTTATATTTTAGGGCACCTGGGTGGCTCAGTTGGCTAAGTGTCTGTCTTCAGCTCAAGTGATGATGTCAGGGTCCCACATCAGGTTCCCTACTCCACGGGGAGTCTGCTTCTCCCTCTGCCCCTCCCACCTGCTAATTTTCTCTCTCAAATAAATAAAATCTTAAAGATAATAATAATAAAATAATATATATTTTAACATCTCTAAAATAATGGCATATATTATAATCAATAGTGTGTTCTCATTTAATTTGGTAGCACTTTTTCCTACCTGATGTTATTTTAGATTTGATGAAATAGGTTATATCTCTTCCCTTACTCAGTTTGACTACAAAATTCATACCTTAGGTATACAACTTCATTTCCCTATTCTTCTGCATCTTCATCCTTTAAATGGCAATATTTAGAGGTGTTCCTATGAACAAAGTGTTTGTTACTATGAACAAAATAAATGGCACAGAGCATGGCTTAAAATAGATATTTATTAATTATAAATGTTATTCTTTCCTTTGTCCCTCTAAATTAAAACAAAATCCTCAGGTTGATCTATGAAACCCTAATAACATTGCTGCAAGTCACATTCTTCGTCCTTCAATCAATCTGTACCACCTCCTATTCCCCAAATCTACTCTGTACTCTCCCAGTCCTCTCCCCTCAAATACTTGTCTATCAAATTCTCATTCACCTCAGGGCCAACACACAGAGTTTTTTCTTATACTGTCAGTGAAGACGTGATCTCTTCCATCTTTGAGTCTCCACAGCATCTTATTTGTGCTAAGTCATCCCTTCTTTTATCTTTGGCCTATCCTCACCACCCTACCGTCTAGAAATTCCATCAGAACATACAAGTTTTTCACCTGTGTTCCATACACCCTGTTTCATATAAAGGAAATGTTCCATAAACAACTTTTACATGGAAATTAAATTTCAACATCAATGTCTGTGGTTGTGAAGCACTGCTGCCAGAAACTAACATTTTCAATATTTCAAACCTTGCATAGTGTGAACTAGAATTTTTATTAGGCTGGAAATATATTTAAAGATAACCTGTAGGTAAATATTCTCTTAATTTGTTCTAACCTTTATTTTAGGAAAAGGATTTTCTACCCAGTTTTTATTTTATTTTGGAAGAAAAATACATAAGTTTTTCCACATGTAAAATGAGATAAATAAATTCATCAATTATAGTTAGTGCTTTATCACTTCTCTGAAGACAAAGCTACTTGAAAATTCCTGAATGTGGATATCCATCTCATACACTAGACTAATAACCACAAATCTTAGCCCATTTAAATGAAAGCTATTACTGCAGTATCTAGAACGACATGTATTTTCTATTAAAGATAGAAATGTAGCCCATCACCTCTCTTAGTCAATACCAACATTTTTTTAATGGGAAGAGTTCTTTTTATAAATAATGACACATACCCATTTGCTAAAATTGTACAGAGAAACAGAGACCTCCAGTGGCTGAATGACTTTACATAGAGAAGTGCATAAAGCAGATGGAAAAGACATAATAGATTTTCACCCAAGGGTTCTTCAGTCTAGCCTTTCTTTCCTGCCATACATTTTAGTACTTCATCAATTCCTGTCCAAATATCGGGGGAGAACTTTATTCTCAACATCACGCTAGGAAATCATTTTCCCATCCAATAAAAACTCGCCAGTAGAAAGTTTACCTGTAACTTATTTTAAATTATTTTTTATCAAGTTATATTACATAAATTAATTTAAATCACTATATCTTCTAACTATTTTCTATGACTTTTACTATTTAGTGTCACTACTTATAAGCACTGACATTTAAATATATAAAAAATTTCTCAATTGACCTTTGTTAGGTAAACTACACAGATTATATATATATGTAAGAAGAAAAATACAGGCATAGACAAATATGACAACTTTTTAATAATCTAAGTTAATGGAACTAATACAAAAAAACAAAATTCTACTATAAAATATATTTCCTAAAATTTCATTACTTATACTTTTTATATAATTCTATTAAGCTTTAAGAGTTTCTGAAGAGTGATTAACAAGATATATTCTTTAATAAAGTCAAAAGCACAATATAAGTATAGAATATGAATAAAGAAGAGTATTTTTGAAGGTTTGAAATCTTTGGATATAATAGGTTCTCAATAGTACATTAAATATTTGTCCCAGGGGATTTAAAAAAAAAAACCAACAGTTCATTATCCTTTGCCCGATTTTATAATACTAGAGAGCCACATAGCTCCACTAATACCATGAACAAGGACTTGGCTAGGTGTTAAAAATATAGGGGCACCTGGGTGGCTCAGTCATTAAGCGTCTGCCTTCAGCTCAGGTCATGATCCCAGGGTGCCATGATGGAGCACTGCGTCAGGCTCCCTGCTTAGCAGGGAGCCTGCTTCTCCATCTCCATGCCTCTCTTGCTGTATCTCTCTCTGTCAAATAAATAAAAAATCTTTTATATATCTATATATGAACTTATTAACTTTTTAAATGTTCAAAATCAGTTTTCACCAAACACTAAAGTAGAAATTGAGATCCATCAGTCACTCAACAAAATGAAACAATGTATGTCAAATGCTTATTAAGAAAGCCCAGTTCTGGGGCACCTGGGTGGCTCAGCACGTTAAGCCTCTGCCTTCAGCTCAGGTCAAGATCTCAGGATTCTGGGACTGAGCCCCGCATCGGGCTCTCTGCTCAGCAGGAGGCCGGCTTCTCCCTCTCCCACTCGCCCTGCTTGTGTCCCTTCTCTTCCTGTCTCCCTCTGTCAAATAAATAAAATCTTTAAAAAAAAAAAAAAAAAAAGCCCAGTTCTAGCTGAGAGGTTATTTCTAAGACTGATTTTTTTGTGTTTTTTTTTAATTTTTTATTTTTTATTAACATATAATGTATTATTAGTCCCAGGGGTACAGGTCTGTGAATCATTAGGCTTACACATTTCACAGAACTCACCATAGCACATACCCTCCCCAATGTCCATAACCCAACCACTCTCTCCTGACCCCCCTCCCCCCAGCAACCCTCAGTTTGTTTTGTGAGATTGAGTCTCTTATGGTTTGTCTCCCTCCCGATCACATCTTCTTTCATTTTTTCTTTTCCTACCCCCAAACCCCCCACGTTGCCTCTCAAATTCTTCATATTAGGGAGATCATATGATAATTGTCTTTCTCTGATTGACTTATTTCGCTCAGCATAATACCCTCTAGTTCCATCCACATCGTTGCAAAAGGCAAGATTTCATTTCTTTTGATGGCTGCATAGTATTCCATTGTGTATATATACCACTTCTTCTTTATCCATTCGTCTGTTGATGGACATCTAGGTTCTTTCCATAGTTTGGCTATTGTGGACATTGCTGCTATAAACATTTGGGTGCATGTGCCCCTTCAGATCACTACATTTGTATCTTTAGGATAAATAGTGTGATTGCTGGGTCATAGGGTAGCTCTATATTCAACTTTTTGAGGAATCTCCATGCTGTTTTCCAGAGTGGCTGCACCATCTTGCATTCCCACCAATAGTATAAAAGGGTTCCCCTTTCTCCACATCCTCGCCAGCATCTGTCATTTCCTGACTTGTTCATTTTAGCCATTCTGACCGGCGTGAGGTGGTATCTCATTGTGGTTTTGATTTGTATTTCCCTGATGCTGAATGATGTGGAGCACTTTTTTACGTGTCTGTTGGCCATCTGGATGTCTTCTTTGCAGAAATGTCTGTTCATGTCCTCTGCCCATTTCTTGATTGGATTATTTTTCTTTGGGTGTTGAGTTTGATAAGTGCTAAGACTGATTTTTAAAATAAAGTTGAAGAGAATGATAAAGAATGCCTTCCAAACAGTTTCTTCACAAATATTCACACAAGTTTCCTTCCCCAAATCCCCAAACAATGAAGGTCTTCTCTCTAAACACAACTTGGAGGCCAAATGCACAGGACACAAAATAAAAAGTTTAGTTAATGTAAGATATTAGCATAAGCACACAGAATTACATATTTGTGCATATTCATACATCAGATCAAGACACCTTAAGTCAAAGCTACTCAAGACAGAGGCCATGTCTTTGCATTTACGGCCCCAGGCAAATAAATGTCAGTCGCTCAACAAATGTTCTGTCCATGAATACTTAAAATAAAGTTATATCACACATCTCCATCTTTCCCAAATATATCAAATGGATAAGTCTATTATACTTCTCTCAAAGCAACAGAGAAATATAATTTTTATCAAGTGAAATATCACATTGTATAAGTGTGAATTGCAGTGGGTGTCAACCACATGGGCTACTCAATACAGGTGAACGCTGCCAAAGTATTATAAAAGCCAATTCTTGATTCAGTGATGAAAAGGAGGAAAGAGATGGCCCATTTTTAAATCCCTCCTACTTGAAGAATGATGACCAAAGCAAGATTGCTCTCTAGTCTTCCCAGATTTTCCCCATGCTTTTGTCCTCTAATGGAAATACTAAGAGCACTAAAATAAGACAAGGCAAAACAACATGGTGGCATAGTAATGTAAGAAACCAAAATAATTCATATTCTGAATAATCTATTTCTAGACAGGTGTGAGTATTTGCCCAAGTAACCAACCAATTCAACAGGCAGAACGGTCAAGTCCACTGTTGCAGCAATAGGGAAGCAGATTTTTCAAGTGAAAAATCATTATAAGATTCAAATAACTCTCTAGTCATTTAAATGAGTTATGACTAGGGATTCAATCAAAATGTGGTTTTTCTAAAAATATCTTACTGCTCTTTAAAATGGAAGATCATTCGCATTATTATTTTGTTTCCTACTTCACTCTAAACTTCTTTACAGCCATACAGATTTGCTGTTTTCTTCACTATTTAGAGCTTAATAACGAGGTTTCTGTCCTTTTGTGTGAGCCCAAAGTGACATATTTCTGGATTAGGTAAGTGGTGAATGAGAACTTGAGGTCACATTTCTGAAAGACCACGGTAGTAAACTGCTTTTCTTTTTCTTTTAATGTCCTATATCTCATATTATATCCAATCTCTCTTGGCTATTTCTAGATCTTGATATAAAAATATGATGTATCTAAGACTTTTCCATTATGACCTAAACATTTAGCTCATATATATGGGTGGAAAAAAAAAATGAAGGAAGGCCGTAAAAGAAAATATATTTATAAATATATATATATATATATATATATAAAACATTATCAAAGAAGCCATTTCACCTTCTATTCTAATGCACCTTGATAAAAATGCCCTACCTACCAATGTCACAAATACACATTTTTTTTCATTTGTGTGTGAAAGCACATGGAGGTAGGGAAACAATATGATTAAAGACTAAAGACCAGGAGATAGAGAGGCTTGTTCATTTAGCAATCATGACTTTAGACAAATTATTTAACCTCTCCATGCTCATCCATCAAATGGCAGAATAAAACTACATACTTATAAATATGTAAGTATGTATAATACTTATATATTTAAATATATACTTATTTAAATATATAAGTATGTAAGTAATTTTTATACATATAAAAATTAAATTAAGATAATGCATATAAAGAACTTGGTATAGTGCCTGCCCATAAGAAAACTTAGCATATAATTGTTAGTAAAGAAGTTGAAAATGAGACTTTATACATTACGTTTTAAATTGTGTCTTTTAGGGCAAATTGTTAAAGCAAGCTGCCTAGCTTAGGGCAAACATGCATTACAAATGATCCAGGCCCCCCCAAAAAATCATTCAAGTGAAAAATCCAGAGGACTTGAAACCTAAATGGACAAATATCACAATTCAATAGTCTTTTGCCCATTTTCCCATTCTTATCTGGTGATCACCCTTTTCCTTTTGTCTACTTCTCCCTTGACCTCCAATGAGAAAAAGTTCTATGGGTCTCCTCCCACAACTCTGCTAATTTCTTTCTTCTTTCTTTCTTCAGCTCCTGAAATGTAGGTCCTTGTGATCCAAATTTCATTCCATTTTCACCTCTGTTCTACAACTATCTCCCTCTTGGAAAATTTATTCAATCCTCTGTCTTTAGCTAACACTTCTATGAAGATGGTCTCCAAATCTGAAATACAAGTCATCTTCTCTCTTCTAAACTTCCATTCTGTTTGTGCAGCTGCCTGTCCTATTTGCACTACCCTCTTCCCTCCTCCACCCAACCAGCTACTCCTCTTGATTTCTCCATTCCTACTCTGTGCGGCCATCTTCCCAGGTACCAAGATTTACAGTTTGGTATCATCTCTCATTCTTTCTTTTCTTATTCTCCATACCCAAGTTTTAGATGAATTCTATAAATTCTACTTCTGTGATATCTTTCCAGATAACTCTCATCTTTGTTAACACTTCCTCTGTCTTAATTTACTCCTTATCAGCTATCACCCTGATATGTGGAAAGGCCTCCTATGGGCCACTCTGTCCTCAAAGTATTCCCCAGTCATAATTCATTTTACAGTACACTCTTCCTAATCAAAATTCTTATTGAGCTACTTACCTAACTAATTACCGAAACTAACTTCTTCCTAGTTTTCTCAGACCTCTATGATATGCCCCACATCCTGTTTCCAACATTATTTCCCATATACTATTCTTTTTTTTTTTTTTAATTTTTTATTTTTTTTTTAATTTTATTTTTCATAAACATATAATATCTTTTTATCCCCAGGGGTACAGGTCTGTGAATCGCCAGGTTTACACACTTCACAGCACTCACCATAGCACATACCTTCCCCAATGTCCATAATCCCACCCCCCCACACCCCCCCATTAACCCTCAGTTTGTTTTGTGAGATTAAGAGTCACTTATGGTTTGTCTCCCTCCCAATCCCATCTTGTTTCATTTACTCTTCTCCTCCCCCCTTAACCCCCCATGTTGCATCTCCTCTCCCTCATATCAGGGAGATCATATGATAGTTGTCTTTCTCCGATTGACTTATTTCGCTAAGCATGATACCCTCTAGTTCCATCCATGTCATCGCAAAAGGCAAGATTTCATTTCTTTTGATGGCTGCATAGTATTCCATTGTGTATATATACCACATCTTCTTTATCCATTCGTCTGTTGATGGACATCTAGGTTCTTTCCATAGTTTGGCTATTGTAGACATTGCTGCTATAAACATTCGGGTGCACGTGCCCCTTTGGATCACTACGTTTGTATCTTTAGGGTAAATACCCAGCAGTGCAATTGCTGGGTCATAGGGTAGCTCTATTTTCAACATTTTGAGGAACCTCCATGCTGTTTTCCAGAGTGGCTGCACCAGCCTGCATTCCCACCAACAGTGTAGGAGGGTTCCCCTTTCTCCGCATCCTCGCCAGCATCTGTCATCTCCTGACTTGTTAATTTTAGCCATTCTGACTGGTGTGAGGTGGTATCTCATTGTGGTTTTGATTTGTATTTCCCTGATGCCGAGTGATGTGGAGCACTTTTTCATGTGTCTGTTGGCCATCTGGATGTCTTCCTTGCAGAAATGTCTGTTCATGTCTTCTGCCCATTTCTTGATTGGATTATTTGTTCTTTGGGTGTTGAGTTTGCTAAGTTCTTTATAGATTCTGGACACTAGCCCTTTATCCGATATGTCATTTGCAAATATCTTCTCCCATTCTGTCAGTTGTCTTTTGGTTTTGTTAACTGTTTCCTTTGCTGTGCAAAAGCTTTTGATCTTGATGAAATCCCAATAGTTCATTTTTGCCCTTGCTTCCCTTGCCTTTGGCGATGTTCCTAGGAAGATGTGACTCCTTTACTCCAGCCCAACTGAATCTCTTAGTCATTCTGATACATACTCTGAAATTTCTAGCATTGCAATTTGTTTATGCCTTCTTTTGCCTTGAATCCCTTCCCCATCTCTAATGAGATCCTAACTTTCATCACACAAGCATGCAAGTAATTTCTCATGTCTTCTGAATTGCCCAAACTATCCATATTATTTTCACACTACTTTTCATTTTATACTTTCTAATCTAATTATTTGGGTACATGTTTTATCTTCCACATGAACTGCAAATCATTAACTGCCAGGATCTATAAATAATGCAATTTTGTATCCACTATTATACCCAACACAGGGTTTTACATATACCATATCATCACTGATTTATTTTAATTATCACAATAGTTATGAAATGCCCTCCTTAACTTCAATTCTGCAAACATAAGCTATCCTGCTGGTCAGGATTCTATTCACCTTGGACAAGAGCTGCACTATCTACTGAAAATTCCTTAAAAATAAGTAGGCATTATCACAAAAATGCAGTCAGCAACACCACTAGATATAAGAACAAATAGTAACAAGATAACACAAGAATTTTTTAAAAAAACTCCTACAATCATCCTTGCAAAAATCTCTTTCTTCACAGCTCCCAACTCCAAATGCAGTTTTATTAATGGGTGGCATAGGCACATACAAAAAAAGGAAAAAAAAAGAAAAAGAAAAAAGTGGCACACCCTTTCAAAACATGTTGACTTAAGTTTCTGTGATGCTGTTCGATTTTAACATCCTTAATTAAATTTATTTGCTGTGTGTTGTAAGTCATTTTCATTTCTGTTTAACCGTCTATTTAAAGGAGGTTTTGTTCCAACAGCCCATCAAAATCTAGAGGAACCACAAAACAGAGGATAAAGAAGACTGTACTTTCTTTGCCTGTCCAGTTGTACTTGTAAAATCAGAGTTCGAGGTCTATTTAAGAACTCCCAAATGAGGAAGTTAAAATGCAGTCTTTCCTAGGTGCCTCCCAGGCCTGAAGAGCTGAACTCCCAGTTCTCGGGCTCTGATAAATTACCTTACAAATTAGTGCAATCATCTCATCATCATATTTGCAGGTTTTATTCCTTCTTTGGTACTTACAGAGATTAAAAATAAATTTTAGTGTCTTCCAGCATAGTTTCCAAATTTACTGCTCTTCTTTCCTTCACATCTGACTTTAAACCAAGCCAAAGGCAGAGTACTCCCTCCCTGGTGATGTCCCGGATCATCCATCATGCCTTGCTGATGCAATCCAGTGCCATAAGCTGTCTTCAGGGAGCTTGGGTGGCCAACAGACATGAGTCCATGAGTGAATGGAAGAACTGCGTCTTGTGTGAGGAATGTGCAAGGGCGTGTTTGCCAGATCTCCTGGATGCTTTGTGTGGATGGTTTGAGTCTCCTCCTCAAGAAAAAGAACTCAAATTCTGTTTTCACCCTTCCTTTCAACATGTATTTTGAGGGCTTTACTCTTTTTTTTTTTTTTTTAACCTAAGCTTATTTCACATGTGCTTTTTAAGATCGTGATTAAGGGCACCTGGGTAGCTCAGTTGTTAAGCAGCTGCCTTGGGCTCAGGTCATGATCCCAGGGTCCTAGGATGGAGCCCCACATTAGACTCCCTGCTCGGTGGGAAGCCTGCTTCTCCTCTCCCTCTCCTCCTGCTTGTGTTCCCTCTCTAGACGTCTCTCTCTCTCAGTTAAGTAAATAAAACCTTAAAAAAAAAAAATAGGATCATGTTAAAAGTCTCCCTAAAAGAGCTCGTCTATAGTAGGGAGAGAAATTACCCAGATTACTCAGTTAACTTCTTTTCTCCCAATCCACACACACATTTTGCCCTTAGCAAATAAATAAATAAATAAATAAATAAATAAATAAATAAATAAAACTAAGCCAGAGTTGAAATAACCTACTGCTTGATTTACATCAATAATTGTCCAATTTCCATTTTACCTTTCTCAGTAAAAACTCAGTTCTTAAAGTGAATCTTCTTGTATTTCTTACACTCTAGCACATCTATACATTGTTTACAAATTTTGCTTTCAAAGTTCATGTTTTAATAATTCTATTTATAAAAGGTATTTTATAATACAAGATCTTATTTGCACACTTAGTATGTGTTAATTTTATTTTTGTTGTAGGATTTCTTATAATGGGCTATTAGCTTTGTAACTAGGAGCTCTATTAGAGCATTATTAAGTTGTTAAAAACTTTGTTTATTTTAAAGTCTCAATGAGCATCCTGGAACCAAATCACTTTTTTTAAATTTTGATGATATGAAATAAAATGAATTAAAAACACATGGAATCAATGTTCTCAAAATATATGTGTTTTTAAAGTTTGGAGAAAGATGGTAAGAAGAGGTCTTTGGCAGAATGTTTGAGTTTTAGTAAATCCAAAATTTCTGAAAAATTGTTCCAGATGTTTGATAAACCCTTTAGTGCCCTAAGTTTCACCCAGACCTGCCATAAATAAAGATAATTATAAATAGCAATAAAGTGAGATTAAGGTAACGTGTAATAGATGCCCAAGAAATCAAAATTAACTCTGAACTGGATTAAGCCACAGATAATAATGGATGCGTATGTGTTTCAAACACCATGGAGAAGAGTATAGTTTTACAGCAAGTCTACGTGAGGGAAATAGGAAAATAAAAACAGAACTATTTCGCACATAAAAATCTGACAGCATCCTGGCATTTCATCCTGGCATTCAGAAGTCCTCATTATGTTGCCCAATGGTTCTTAAAGCAGGATGATAAATCTTCCATTGAGGATATTTGGAAACTTGTGGGGCATTTTTGGTTGTCACAACGACTGGGAAGAGCTACTGGATTTTATTATCTAGCATCCAAGGATGATTAACACCCTGCAATCCCCATAAAATAAAGAACTGTTCTTACAAGTGACCACTGTATCCAACCAAGCTCACTCTCCCTCTCGAAACTCTGAGTTCTCAGCTCACCTAATTTTCTATCATCTCCCTCATATTATAGCCATTTTGCCTTTACTTTTCTTTCACTGTTTCTTTATTTGTAATTGTTTACCTCTCCTCTTCAATGATGCACATTTACTATTTTCTTCAGAAAGACTCTTATCTACCTCAGGTCTTTTCTCAAGGACCAAACTATGTTGAACTTTTATCTTCTCTTGAAGTCTTTTGATAGCCTCATTAATTCATATTTATCTTCCTGATTACATTTAATACAGGATAATTTGCATACACAAAAGCTACTGAATTAACCACTGCTGACCTTTTTTTGATTAAGATATTTGTGGTCATGTAGAGTCAGACATAGTTGAACTTCCTTATTTGGCTTTACTGAGAGAATTTTGTCGTGTGTGTGTATGTACATTGATTTATATGGATATAAACATAGATGCAGATATAAAAATATATATTAGATATATTTCTCTGAGCAAAACACAAAACATGTCTTCTCATTTAAGGATGACACTGAGTCCTTTAACTAAAAGACTGAGTAAGAATTTGACCTGTTGGTTCCATTCCTTAGCTAATCACTCACTTCTGATTCTGGTAGTTTTACCTCTCCCTGGTTGCATGATAGCACTAAGGAATCCTTAGAGGCTGAAAGCTAGTTAGAGTTAACTTGGCAAAATATAATCTGATACTTATGGGGGGAAATAATTCTCACAGATGTTTGCTGGAAGATATAAACTATACATCTACACTGTGGTAATGCCTCGGGCTGACTAAGGAGAGTTTCATCTTTCTAGCCAGTGAGAACTGTATTCTGTGTTTCAAAATACAGCCTTTTGTGGGCTTCAAGTAAGAAGAGAGGAGAGAGTTAGGAGCCCAGATGAATAGCTTCTACTTTAATTTAGGGTTGATATCAGTTTGTGGTGATGTTTAATACAAGTAGCCTTTATCTTATGAACATATGACTTTTGAATGACCTTGTCCCCATCACACTTCCTGCCCTCCTGAGCACCTGCCAAAATGTCCCCTAGACACTGTAGTGGTTGTCACCAAATAGAACCCACTCATTCCCTTGCAGCCTCAACAATCCTATAGCCTTATATTGCACGCAGGATTAAAAGCTCAAAAGAATCAAGGTTTAATTTCAGAATGTAAAGGAGAGGAACTATACACTCTGTGGAAGAAGGAAGCTCTACCATTATACTTTCTCTGTTGTCTGTGTGAAATAACTGACTATGGAAAATGGTAATATAACAATCTCTGATTAACAAAAGTACCAAAAATAGTGCCATTGCTTTTTTCTGACTATGAAAGCAACACCTTCTGGGGCCCCTGGGTGGCTCAGTGAGTTAAGCTTCTGACTCTTGATTTCAGCTCAGGTGATGATCTCATGGGTCATGGGATCAAGCCACATAATAAACTCTGGGCTCAGTGTGGCATCTGCTTGAGATTCTCTCCCTCTGCCCATCCCCCATCCCACCTCACCACTGCACACATGTAGGCACACTCTCTCTAAAATAAACAAATCTTAAAAAAAAAAAAATCAACACCTTTGTTATTTTAAAATAAGAAATGCATACGTCTAACAAAATACTACAAAATCATCTCTAATTCTACCACTTAATATTCTGGTGAACATTTGTCCAGATTTTATATTTGTACACACATACACTTATGTCCTAAAATGGGATTATAAAGTATATATACGGTCTTTAATATTGCTACTTACTTTGACATGTTTCCATGCCAAAAACAAATAAAAAAGATATAACTATATTTTTTAAAACTTTTAAATATTCCACATTAAATGCATCATGATTTATTGAACATTGCCTTATTGTCTAACATTTAAATTGTTCTCAGTATTTCACTATTACATACAAACATTGTGATTAACATACTTATATATTTTGGACATTTTTCTGAAGATGTCATTTTTTTAAAAGTCATTTATTTCTGAGGAATAAATTCTAGGAGTGGAATTACTGAATCTTATTACAGGAGAAAAATAAAATTAATTTATACTGCCAAATTCTTCCCCTCCCTAAAAGTACCACACCAATTTACTTTCTGACCAGAAACATTAATTTCTGGGTTTAAAACTATTAACTTACATTCTTTTTTAATATAACATACTCCCAATTTTGAAGATGCCCCTGTAAATATTTTAGCAATTTGAAATTGTGATTCTTTTTTTTTTATGTTCAGATAGCCAGCATATAGCACATCATAAGTTTTTTATGTAGTTTTCAACAATTGGTTAGTTGCATATAACACCCAGTGCTCATCACCACAAAAATTGTGATTCTTAAGCTGTGTTCTGATTTGTTCTCTTTGGGACCAAAGACCTAAAGGAAGAGGTTTGGGGAAGGGGACTGTCGTTTTTTTTTAAAGGTTTGAATTAAAACAGAACTTCAGTTTTCATGGATTTGTATACAACTGCTTCTGAGAAAGATTTAATAAAAGAGTTCAAAACCTTGGTTTAAAATACTTTTTCTCACAGTGCCAAGGAGAAAGGGAGAGCTGTTATTTTACATTGCTCTCCAACAAATAGCTCCCAGAAGAGTACACTTCACTATGATCTTAGGGTAAAAGAAAAATTGCTCTAAAGATGTCTGACTATATATTTGAATGGTCTTTAAAGAGCTGTCATTTGGGTTGGGTTTTTTTTTTTTTCAAGATTTTATTTATTTATTTGAGAGACAGAGAGAGAGCACATGAGTGGGTGTCTGGGAGAGCAGTGGACTGAGCAGGGAGCCCAATGTGGACTCAATCCCAGGACCCTGAGATCATGACCTGAGATGAAGGCATACGTTTAACCCACTGAGCCACCCAGGTGCTCCAACAGGCTGTCATTTGTACAGATGGGTATATAAGTAAAGGCAATATCAGCAATTTAACCAGTAATTTAAAAAGAGCTGAGTCTATATACTGAGCAAATGAGACTGTTTTAGCAGGTCTCATCATTGTAGTTTTGATAATATTAACAGGATAATGGAAAACATGAAATGAATAGTTTTGTTGCAAAGGCATAAAAGACTCTATCATGGTGAAGCATTTTAAAATATGATTTTCACAGAGGTGGGGACAAGGGCAAAACAACAAAAGAAGGACACGTTTGCTTTCTCAGCATACAGGAACAAGAATGAGCAGGTTGAGTGGTAAGGAGCCTGGGAGAATCGAGAGAAAAGGAAAATCAAACAGAGCTAAGCAACCAAGTCATAAGATATGAGCTCATTTCTGGAGGTCTAATAGAAAGCCAGAGGACCAGGGTATTTGATGCAGCATGAGGAATTGGAATACAGTCACGCCAGCACTCAATCTGCCACTTACATGACAGTCTAGCAGGGGAGAGTCTCAGGAAGACTGAAATGGGACTCTGGGACACGTACAGACAGAGCTGGGGAGAATCACATTTTTAGGGACCGTAAGAAACACTCCACTTCCTGTGTAAGCTCAACTTAACTTTTAGAGCCACGAGGAATTTGTATGGAAAAGGAAAAGAAGAAAGTAGCTCCGTTGTTGGAAAAAGAGGTACAAAACAAACAGCTTTGTGGTCTCTAGACTGTGAAAATAGCCCTAGAAATATTTCATTTGTGTTCAACAATGGAACATTCAACATAGCATAAAACATAATGTGATAATGTAACAGAACAGAACATAGAACTGAAATTCCTGTATTTGCCAAATCAAGACTTTAATTTAGTAAAACTATTCAAAAATCCACACAGACAAAAATTATGAGCTACACAAACTTGGCTCCACAGTCAGGCAATTCCTTACCCTCTCTAGATCTTAATTTTCTCACTATAAAACTAGAGAGTTGGATGTCTAAAAAATCTTCCAATTCCATAATTATCTAATTCTGCAATTCTTAGAATCAAATAAAGTAAAATTAGAAACTTTTTCCTCACAGAATTACTTTAAGCTCCATGAGAGGAAACGTGTTTCCCATATAGCTTCTGGAACTAGAATCAGTCCCAACTCCATCCCCCACCCATTAGACTCAGCCACCAGCAGCTGCCAAAGCTGCAGAAAGTGGCCCAGCTCCAAGGGGCTCTTTTCCTTCTAGCACAGGAGTAAGAATACTCAAGAGCATCTGGAAAGTCTGGTTAATGTTGCAGTCACTTCCCAGGGTCTCATGCTGCTTCCTCATGGTAGCTAATGATAGCAACAGAATAATGTCCAGGATATTTTCCCCATCACATCCTGGGCTTCACCTGCTCTAATGGTGTGACTGGGAAACGTTCGCTTGAGGACTTAAGTGGCAGGTGACATGTGGTGATACTGTTTATCACATAAACATCTTTTAATGACTAAATATATATATATATATATATGTATGTATTTTGTTTATGTATATATATAAAAAACAGTGTGTGTGTGTGTGTGTATAGTAATAACAATGCCTAAGCTCAATCCAGGAAGAAATGTTCCATGCTAACACTTCCTTTAAGAAAAGCAAATATTTGGTTAGCAATTGAATTATAAATGTGCCATCCAGTCTGCATCCATATGCTTAGCAACTTGTAACATTTATTCAAAGCAGGTTCTTAAGATCTTTGTGTAGACTACTACAGAGATCCATTTTCCTGAAAACTGAAAGTCATTGACTTTAGAAATGATTCAATCATTATGTAGCTGAAGGGAATCAAAAAGCAAGTCGCTGGAGTATTTGAGAAACACATTTTACTGGTTTGGAAAAAAGTTAGATCAACACTGCCCCAAAAGTGATTTAAAGAGACTTTAAATCAATCCAGGAAAATGAAGGGGGCGCGCCTAGGTTGGATCCAAAAATGCTTCCTACTGACTTTCTCATTATTTCTGCAAAGCTGGCTATTAACACATAAAATCATTTCTCAGCAAGGTTAGGAAGTAGGTGACATTTTAATATAGCCCTTCTCCATCCTCCTTTCTCTCTGGGTTCCTTTTGCTTTCTCCACTAGACTCTGCCTATGACATCTCTCGTGTTCTTCTCTAATTTGTAAAAAATACAAGGATTTTATCAGCTCACTCACAAAAATGTAGAAACAACAAATGAGGGACAATTGTTTCTCTGTTCCTTACTCTCAATAGAAACAAAATCATTACCAAAGAGATGAAGGACAAATGGTAGGAAGGAGAGTTTACAAATAACTATGTAAGTAATCGCCTCCCTCTCTTACGTATAAAATGTTCTTGTTAGGGCGCCTGGGTGGCTCAGTGGTTTAAGCCTCTGCCTTTAGCTCGGGTCATGATCTCAGGGTCCTGGGATTGAGCCCCGCATCGGGCTCTCTGCTCTGCAGGGAGCCTGCCTCCCCTTCTCTCTCTGCCTGTCTCTCTGCCTACTTGTGATCTCTGTCAAATAAATAAATAAAATCTTTAAAAAAAAAAAAAAAGTTCTTGTTAATAGTGTCAGTAGTGTGTTTGCCCACCAACCTGCTGGAAAATCAGAGGACAGTGACAGAAGAAACTTTAAGACCTAAAAGTAATCATTTCACTGCTAAAATGATCATACTAAATCTTTTTTTTTAAGATTTTATTTATTTATTTGACACAGAAAAAGAGATCACAAGTAGGCAGAGAAGAAGGCAGAGAGAGAGGGGGAAGCAGGCTCCCTGCTGAGCAGAGAACCCGACGCAGAGCTCTAACCCAGGACCCTGAGACAATGACCTGAGCCGAAGGCAGAGGCTTAACCCACTGAGCCACCCAGGGGCCCGATCATACTAAATCTTAAAGCAAAAGTGTTAAAAAAGAGAAATTGGAGTTCACCCACTCTATCTACCATCCAGTGTTGTTGAGAGATCTACTGAGGTTAGTAACTTTTCTTAAAACTCCCAAACAGTGAGAAAATGTGAAGAATGCTGTGGTAATGAAGTTACGTTCGTCATCTTATTGGCTCATACAAGAATTTATGTGTTTCTCAAAAATTTTTAATTGAATAAAATGACCAAAAAGTTATTTTAGTACAAGAATTTTCAGAATGACTCTTTCAAGGAAACAACTGCCAAATCCCTCCCTATTAAGCTGGTGTGAGTCTGGTCTCCATAGAGCAGCAACTAAACCATACAAAGGAACACAGCTGCCAAGTCACATGTCAGCATTTACACTCTAAGGAAAATACTTAATTACATTGAACAGTCTGAATGCATTGCTTCAGTTGTTGTTATTTATAGTTTTCCTTGGATCATGGTTTTCTGTAATTGTTCTTAAATTTCTTAGAGATCGCTTAATGATTTTGAGTGCACTTAAACATTGAAGGAAAATAAAATAATAACTCTTTAATAAAGAGACACAGGAAATACCATATGCCATAATTTTCCTCCATGTGCTTTACTGGGGTTTTTGAACTTACTTCCATTTCCACTTATACAAATACTCGCCCCTTTGCCAACACACCTGAATTTATTCTTTTCAAGCAATGTTTTCATCCCTTACAATCTATACAATAAGGTGGCTTATCTTAAAAGTACTTCACTTTGATTTTCCCTTTTTAAAAAGTTATAAAAAGTTGCGAACTTAATTTTTATAAATCCGTTGTCTCACGGATTCCCATCATCATGTTAGGGATGCATTCTCATCAGGGGTGGGAAAGAACCCTAAACCAAGACATCTAAAATATTTTAGATCAAGAAACAGCTTTCCTTAAGAAAGTGGCAAATCACTATTATTTTATAGGAAAACTAAATAACTTTCCAGTAAATAACATTTTAATTCCAATACTGTACAGCAACTCAGTTCAATTCTGAAAATGATTGCTGATGATGTTTGGTAAAGGAAAGGCTTTGTTTAAACAAACCAGAGCAATCTTTAGGGTTAAAAAAAAAAATTCTCATACAGTTTCCAACACCTACCTTTTTTTTTTCTTAAGCTTTCTGGCCCCCTTCCATACAGCTTTACTACAGATGGTGAGGCCAGAGGGAAAATGCAAGGCTTTGGTTTTGCATTTGCAAGAGAAAAGCACCCAAGTTAAAACTTCTGTCTCTTCTGCTGCATTACCCAAACTGGTCTTATTTTGATCCTAGAGCTAATTTATAGGCCCACAAGAGGGGAAAAGCCAAATTTTTAAAAACTCAGGTAATAGAGTGGAATACAGAGGAAATGAAGAGAGAGGAAGATGGAATCAGCATGGACGGTGGAAACAAGGATCATGTAACTACAAAATAACACACCTAACATCTAACTAACACAACACCCAGATTACGAAAACAGTATAGTGACCCTGGCAGAAGCTATTTTAAGTGTACATATTGAATTATTTAATGCCTAATCACATCCCAGATTGTAATTTTAACTAAGAAAGTGCATATTTAGCACATGAAGAAATTCCCTTACATATGAACTGAATTTGATCTATACTGGACATGTTTATTCTAATTATTTTTCATTTCCAAAATCAATTAAAAGCCAGCACAAATTCTGGATAAATTAGTTCATTAGAAACAAGGAAAGGTGCTCTAGGTGCTCTAGGTGCTCTAGCGGACCTCTGTTGCTCAGAGTTCTGGTTCCCTTCTGCTCCTGTGGTTGAAGCTGAGTGTTCCAGGTGACCTGCTCAGGAAAGTTCATTACTAATAGAAGGAACTCCCCAGCTTTCCCCACCTGTGAAGATGGAGTTCCATCAGTATGGGTGCCTAATAAGTCCCTCCCCCGCCAAATTCCATTAGACATTTAGCTTGAGCAAGAAATAAACTTTGTTTGGTGCCTGGGTGGCACAGTTGGTTAAGCGACTGCCTTCCGCTCGGGTCATGATCCCAGAGTCCCAAGATCAAGTCCCACATTGGGCTCCCAGCTCCATGGGGAGTCTGCTTCTCCCTCTGACCCTCTCCCCTCTCATGTTCTCTCTCTCAAATAGATAAATAAAATCTTTAAAAAAAAAGAAAAAGAAAGAAACTTTGTTTTTTTAACTATTGAGATTTGAGATTTACTATCGCATCATTGACCTCTACCGACCAATACAGAAAAATAAAATTAGATAAAAGAATTTGCTCTTTAAAATATTAATACATCCCTCTGGTGGTATAGTAGTGGTACTTGTTGTTTTGCTGGTGTTATCTGCTAAGACTAATTCTTCGTTAAAATGAATTTGTTCTCTATGCAAAGTTTCTGTGATGGAATATTCAGGAATCAAAAACGTTTTCGATAATACCTATTTACTTGCATATAGTAGATACCCAACAGGTATATAATAAATGGATTTAAGAAGTTGTTTAACTAAAGGACAATGATATTTATTTTGACAAATATGCCCAGGTTCGTGGGTATACTGAGTCTTTAATTATAAATATCTACACTATAACTTGTTATATTCAAATCCACTTAATCTCAGGGAAAATCAATAATACATTTCTATTTTAGCTACAATAATTAAAACCTAAGTGAATTATTTTATGCCACAGAGAATCAATTTTAGAAGTGAATTACCTTCGTCCAAACCCTAATTTTACCACTTACCCTGTGCCTGGCCTTAGGCAATTACCTAACCAGACTGAATCTTGGCTGTCCCTTTTCTGAGATGCTCATCACAAAAGGATATTAAAATAAGATGCTTTTAAATTATACATGAAGTGTTAAGTCCATTTGCCGACATGTAATATGCTCTTAATAATACTAGATCCTGCTTTACATATCAAAAGTGGATTTGGCTTGGAACTTTTAGTTTGCAATTTATAAAATAATTATGTGACTCTTTGTAATTACAATTGTCAGTCCTATCATTGCTGCTTATGAAATGCTCTCTAAATGCAGACAGTAAGCAAAATTATTTTTGTAATAAAAAATTCATTTTATATTTTAATAAAGTAATCTGACATTCAAAGTTACAGAATTACCAATAAAGGATATCTCTTTCTGTTTGAATTCATCTAACAGAGGAAAAAATATGGTCCCATTTAAGAAGGGGAAAAAGGAATTTTTAAAAAAAGCTTATTTTCAAATACACTAAAAGTCTACTTGGATGCAGTTTAATTCTTACAAAATAGAATTTTGATGACATAGCCAAATGAATCCAAAACATGTGAATTAAATTTCCCTTAAAAAATTACACATGGTTTAAAAATAAATCATGGGAGAAATATTGGGTACAATGAGCTTGGACTTTATTAAATGTCAAATATTTTAAAATAATTTGTGACATTTGTAAACTTAGAAGATGGTGTGCTCATCAAATATTTCCTTTGTGTTCACATACATGTTTAAATTACTTCATTTTTACCTCAATCTCAATAATTCCCATTTGATTTAAGCCTTAGGCCTTAACAATATGTTTATAAATCTTTAATTCACTGATAGTGTCAAATTTGGTCCTACAGTAATGAAAAGAAATTTAAAACTCGGGTTTGTTTTTTTTTTTTCAGTCAGCTAAACATGAGAAAACTCATCAAAATAGAAAGTGCTGCTAAAATAAACCTAAATGACAAGAAACAGAAAGAATGTTTTGGCTTGCAAAGAATTTGACTGAATGAAAGAACCCAACTGCACGGCTTGGAATCACAGCTGATTTTATTGCACCAAGACATTTCTTAGAATTAGTCCCAGTTTGGAGTGCCTGGGTGGCTCAGTCAGTTGAGCATCCCACTCCTGATTTCAGCACAGTTCATGATCTCAGGTTATGGGACTGAGCCCCACATCTGGCTCCACACTCAGCGCAGCGTCTGCGTGAGTTTCTCTCTACCTCTGCACACCACTGCCCACACACTGTCTCTCTCTAAAGTAAATAATTAAATCTTAAAAAAAAAAAAAAGAATTAATCCCAGTTTTACAATACGCCCTTCCTCCATCACCTTCCTCCAGCAGTTTTATCATTGTTGGCTGGTTTTCTAAGCATGAGGAATTTTAGTGACATAATACTGATATTTCAAAATCTGAACAGTTAGTACCATACTAAAACTATCAACTTCGGAAGCATTGGGCAGGACATACACGAGGCCTTAGTTAAATGTAGTTTTTTGAAGTTAAGTTGATCTGTCCAGGATCAAGTTCCAGTTATTATTTGGAGTCTCTAGTAGGTTCTGGAAGAAAAAAAAAAAACTCATCTATAATGACTCATGTCATTAATACATAGACGAGGTTAGTATATTGCACAAACAGCTTTGGTGACAATTGCTATTTCTTGGCTCAGAAATAGAGCTCAATATTCCACCAGGGAACATAACAGGATGGTAAGTGAAAGTTTTCTGATTTCCCTGAAAACAATGTCAAAGCCCACAGCTGAGAACAACAGGTGCTGTCCACTCCATCTTCTACATTCTGCAAACCTATGGTCTCCCTATAAGTCCTACTGAGAAGACTAATTCAGAAATACAGCTTTACAATGAACCCTGACTTCCCATACACACTCAACAAAAAATACAAGAAAACAACTGAGAGATGAAGGTCAGCTTGTCAGGAGCATGAGGAGGGGATAGGCCTATAGTTTTGGAATCCATTCCTTCTATTCTGTGACTGAGGGCAGCCAAATGTTTCCTTTGTACAAAGCCAAAGAAAAGAATTTGGATGTGAAGACAGGAGATTCAGTTGAATGCTTGGCCAGAAGTCTTGCCAAGCAAGGGGAAAACAACATGAAAAGACAAAATGGGAGAGGAATGGGACACCTCAAGTCTCTGTTCAAGGAGAAATGTTCTAGGCATTCCCATAGGCCCACAAGTCTGAATGCTGGCTAAGGAGGGTAGGTGAGATTGAAGGCTACAGTCCCACTGGGGCCACTGTGGTATAGAGGGGAAAGAAGGAAACACATGGTGCCTTCAGCTGGGGGTAATCCAAAAGAGGTGAACAAATCTCACTAGGAATCACCAGTGCCTGGGGTACTACTTCTGAGTGCACCTTAGAACCACTACCCATCCAAGCCAAGCCCCTGGGTAACAAATTCAATTTGTTGAATTTGCCTCTCACGGGAGGCACCAGCCTCATCAAGTCAGAAGGCGTTTGGCTTCTCCTCTGTTCCTTTTCCAGTTGTCTTCGTCCCTAGCCCAACCCCAGCCTGCATCAGGTTCAGGAAGAGATCTGTTCTGAAGATAATCAATCAAGGTTTCTTTCGTGTATGTGGGCACACATTTAGGTTTATTGTAACACAGCAACTTGCATACTTTTAACATTTAAAATTGGGCCTCATCTTACCTTTCCAGTGAAACAAAAAGAAATAAACAGGAACAAAATTACAATAGAGAATGTCAATTCCAAATAAGATCCTACAGGTTCTGCTGATTCTCCCATCAAATGGCAGGACTCAAGTCATCATTAGGAGAGATTTTTATTTTAATTGTCATCTTACACTGCAAGGATGTCCATTAAACATCACAATTAAACATGCCAAAGTAGAAGCCATGTTGTCAAAATGTCCACTTAACCCACCCAAACATCTCAAACTCACCCTCTGCTGACTCTATAACTCTGTTCCTTCAAGTTTTTTTTTCTTTTTTTTTTTCAACAACAGAAAATAGACAGGTACATGTTAGTAAATCCTAACTGTTCAGTGTAATCTCTGAGACCAATACACGAGAAAGGAGGAAGAAAGCTAGAATTTTACGCACTACTACACAGGGATCTCACACCCTCCAGCTTCCAGCAGAGCTAAGGGAGCAGGTTTTTCTTTTTTCCCTACTGAACATGGTGGTATTGATTCCATAAAGTTTTTGTTGAGACAGGAAAGGATAAAAATGAATTTGGAACAGAAAAGGGCAGAGATTATTTTCCCACTGCATTCTGTTCAAGTTATATCTCCCCAAAATAAGTTGAGAACCATGGTATAAAGGGAGAGAAAAGAGACTTCAAAAAAACAGAGCAAATGAGCACAAGAGGAGGGGAAAAGAGACAGACAGACAGACAGACTGCAGTAAATCACCTGGGGCTATTACTTTCATTGCAGTTTCCCAAGCTACATCCTACACTCAAAGATTCAACTCAGTGGACCTGTGGCAATACCCCAGAATCTCCATTTTTAAAAATTTGATCATTCAATGCTATAAATTTCCCTCTAAGTACTGCTTTTGCTACTTTCCACAAATTTTGGTAAATTGTACTTTCATTTTTATTTAATTCAAAAGATCTTTTAATTTCTTTTGAGTTTTTTTCCTTTGACATATTTTTTTCTTTGATATTATTTAGAAGTGCATTGTTTAATCTCCAACTATTTGCAGATTGTCCAGTTATCTTTCTGTTATTGATTTCTAGTCTAATCCCACCATCATCTGAGAATACACATTATATGATCTCTGTTCTATGTCTTAAGGTGTGTTTCATGGCCCAGAATATGATCTTGTGAACATTCTATGTGAGCTTGAAAAGAATGTGTAATCTGTTGGATGAAATAGTCTATAGATGTCCATTATCCCTGGGTGACTGATGGTGTTGTTGAGTTTAACTGTGTCCTCACTGATTTTTTGCCTGCAGGATCTGTCCATTTCTGTGGAGAGTGTTGAAGTCTCTAACTATGATTATGAATTATGGATTCATTTATCTCTTCTTGCAGTTCTATCAGTTTTTGCCTCATGTAGTTTGACACTTTGTGGCTGAGTATATACACATTAAAGATTATTATGTCTTTTTATGAAATTGACCCTTTTATCATAATGTGATGCCCCTCTTTATCCCTGATCATTTTCCTTGCTCATAAAGGTAATTTGATTGTGATACTGCTAGTTCAGAGGGCTAACTGGAAAAACATTGACCAAATTAGTTTTCTATGGCTGTTGTAACAAATTACCACAAACTTAAAAACTTACAAACATAAAAATTTAGGTCCAATGTGGACTACAATCAAGGTGTCTCCAAGGTTACATTCCTTTCTGGAGGTTGTAATGGAGAAACCATTTCCTTGTCTTTTACAGTTTCTGCCCATAGACTGTGATCAGACTGGGCCCATGGATAACTCAAAATCATCTTCTGCTCTCAAATCCCTTAATTGTAATCACATCTGTAAAGTCTCTCTGCCAAGTGAGGTGATATATTTGTAGGTTTTAGGGATTACGATGTGAACATTTTTGGGAGATGCCATTATTTTGCCTCCCACACCAGTCTAATCATGTTTGCTCTATGATCTAAAAAGCATTTCAAAAGTATATTCATTAACCCTTAACCAGTTTCCAATTTCCATGTGTGTCATCAGAGAAATAGCTCCAGTGTCTTACCCAGGAATGTCATTTTTGACATGGCAACAGGATATTATAATAAATTTGTTAATAATGGTAATATTTTTGTTTGATATTGGCCAGAGATGGCTACCGTTTAATGGAGTTCAAAACAGTGTCCATTAGCAAGGGTTCTAATTTTGATAGAACAGATGAGTGCAGCCTTGAGGAGGTATTGCTAATACCAAGAAACTGTTGATTTTTCAGACCTGCAGTGTCCACCGCTCAGCTGGTTGAGAGATCACACAGAAAAGGGTCTAATTTAAGAAGCCAAACCTGAAAAGCACCCAGCCCAAGAACTTGAGGGAGGGGGATACATCAAATATGTTATAGAATAAAGAAACCATTTTGAGTCTCCCAGACAATTGTCCTTTGTCTAAAAGTTTCCCTTGCACAGTTAGTGCTCTTAATAGTCTCTTCACATTGTGGAGCAAACGCGCACTGCAAAGCAAAAGAGCTGTTCATTCATTCAATAAGAACTTATTAAGTATCCACATTTGTTAAGTATTTTCCATACTGAGGCTATAAAGTAACTAAGTGTGGTCTTTAAGGTCGGATTATCTGAGTTAAACCAGACTCCACCACTTACTAAAGCAAATTACCTCACTTCTCCATGCCTGGTATCACCATCTATAAAATAGGATAATACTACTTATTTTATGGGATTAGTAGATAAAATGCTTCGAACTTGCCTGAGATAAAGCAAATACTCAAAAAAGATGTTCGTTTTCATGACTACTTCAATTACCTGCCAAGCACTAGGAACACAAACTAAGGAAGACAAATTCCTGCGCTCCAGTACCAGGAAGTCAGGTGGGAGAGACAGAAGATTGCAACAAGGCAGCTTATTAAGTATCGTGTAAAGGAAAATACAAAGTACCCTGGGAGCAAATCAGACACCTGACCCAGTGTAGGCCAGGGTCACAGAGAGCTTCCCAGATACATGAGCCACATTTCAGAAAATGAGCCAAACAAAGAATGAAGGAAAGGTGTTTCCCAATGGGAAGAGCATATGCAAAAGCAAAGAAGTGTGAAAGCAGGCTGCGTTCAGGATGTGTGAATAGAGCACAGTGAGTACAGGACAAGGAGCAAGTTCAAGCTGGAGACTGAGGTTTGAAAGAACTTTATATGAAGGAAAAAGCAATTTGACAATGCCAGGCCAATTGTTACTAACACCAGTGAGAGATTAACTAATGAGTTCCCAGATAAACTCAATTTCCTTTTTTTCTCATGAAGACTTTAGTTTCAAGGCTATATAACAGCTGTCTGCATGTATGAGTGTTTGTGTATAAATGTGTCAGAAGAAGCAACAGCTCTGGGGAAAAGGATACTTTGTTTTCTGAAGCTTTGGGAACCACCGGTTTTGAGAAACAGACTGAACTGAACTTATAGTATATATAGTTTTTCTTCCCAGGACATATTAACATGTTTAAGAAAACATGAAAAGTCAACAGAAATTTAAAAATAGAAACTTAGTTTTATATTATTGCTCAGTTAATTAAGTATATCATACAGGAGATATGGTGTTAAAATTGAACTTTTCCTCTTCTCAACTTTTGTGGAAGACCTAAACTAAAAATGAAGGATGTTAAAGACCCATATATTCTAGAAAAATGAGCCATACCATCTATGGAGAATTTACAGTTAAATACAGTCCCAAGTCTCCCCACCCCAAATGTAGATCCTTAATTAGACACCCACATCAAGCATATACAAAGAGAGTCTTAAATGTTGATAGAGAGTTTAGTAGTACTAACTTTCTTAAAAGAGTTGTCAATGTGTTTTGGTCCTTTTCTTCTTCTTCTTGGTTTCTCCTTTACATAAGCCAAGTGAGGAGGGGGATCAGAGAATTGCCCAGAAAACCTGACCTGTAATCTCAGGAGTTTAGGAGTCATGGAACTAGCATGTGACAGATTCCTGAAAAGTCTAGTGAGGAACTGACTAGAGCATATTTGTTCTCCTTGAAAGGGATGTTATCCAAAGAACCAGATGGAAGGGTAAGGTAATCCCAAAGAGGAGTCTTTAAGGGGAGGAGCACCAGAAGCCAGAAGCTAAGCAATGATGGTAAGCAGCCCGGAGAAGAAGGCATGCACACTCTGTGAGGACACTGCTAGCAAGAGACCCTAGCAGCTAAAGCCTTGCAAGGGAGTCGGTGTTTAGACAACTGACAGAACAGAGAGCCCCATCAGTATACATCTGCACCAGTCCAGGGAGAGTTTTCAGGCCCTCTCTTCCCCTCCTCCTTCAACTCAACCCTGGAGAAGCCACAGACTACATGGGAATCAGGGAAGAGGAGAATTAAGTGGGAAAACTGTGAAGAAGACACAAAACTTCTGCTTCTGACCAAGATGTGGTAACAGGAGTTAAATTTAGCCTCCCATCTGAAACAATTAAAAACCTGAATAAAATGTACAAAATTGGTTTCCAGACTTTAAATATTGGGCTACAAAGGACAGTAATCCCTAAAAGAAGGGTAAGGTGGAACCCCATGATTGCCCCATCTTGCTGACCAGAGAGTTTTCAGGCCACAGTGCAGGGATAGAGAACCCAGGCAGAGACCAACAGCTCACAAAGCTAAGACAGAGAGGGGTACATGGGAGGCCCGTTCACTTGAGCTCAGCAGCAGAGTGCTGGGGAGGAGAGCGCCAAACAGAGAACTTCCAAGCCTTCAGTGAGTGCAGGTCAGGGAATATGGGTGAATAAACTACCCAAAGATGGGGAAAACATCATTCAAGTGGAGCCCAAGGGAAAAATCTCCAGAGCTCACACAAGGTCTGAAGTAATTCATGCTACCACCAGCCAGAATAAAAACATGGTATCTTGTGCAGTAATGAGCATTGCCTCAGAAGGGACGCTGGGGTAGAGAATTAGCCCTAGACCAAAGGTTGCACTGGTTCAGCCTAACAAAGCGCTACAGACAAGCCTCAAAAGGGTCAAAATATTTCCAAGGAACAACTCTCACAATCCAAAATGTGCTCAGAGATCAAGTGGTACCCAAAATTCTCAAGCAAATGGCTTTGCTGACCTCCTAAATAGCTAACCCTCTGTACCAGGCAACAGATTCACTTGGAGCACACGCATTACTCACTTGCATTCAGTTTACTTCAAGATGGTTATGAAATTACACTGCATCTCTATTATCCCTGTTTTCTTCTCTAGGTTTTAAAATGTATGAACCATTTGGCCTTTATAATCAAATAAAAGCTTCCCTTCTTCAATTTATAATAAGAACAAGGAGAATCCAAACTTGGCTAGAGCTGATGAGGTCACATGAGTAGTTCTTTCTCTTCCTCTTTCCCTTAGGGGACTTTTCAGAGTGTGCCTGAATGCTTGGGGTGCGGGGGACTAGACACTGATTTCTTGTAACTTTCATCTGCATATAATTTCAAACTTACAGAAAAGTTGCAAATATAGTTCGAAGACTCCTATACATCCATTATAGACTGAATTATGTTTCCCAAAATTCACATGTTGAAATCTTAACCTCCACTGTGACTGTATTTGGATGCAGGGCCTTGAAGGACATAATTAAAGTTAGATAAGCTCATAAGAGTGCAACCACAATCTAATAGGACTGGGGTCTTTATAGGAAGAGGAGGAGACACCAGAGATCTCTCTTTTCTATGCACTCACAGAAGAAAGACCATGCAAGGACATAGCAAGAAGTTGGCATTTACAAACCAGGAAGACAGACCACACCAGACACCAACCCTGATGGCACTTTGATCTTGGACTTCCAGCTTTCAAAACTGTGAGAACATGTCTGTTTGTCTTGTGCAGGAACTGCAAGAGTTCAAGAAG
The DNA here is from genome assembly GCF_002288905.1 of Enhydra lutris kenyoni. NCBI lineage: Eukaryota > Metazoa > Chordata > Mammalia > Carnivora > Mustelidae > Enhydra > Enhydra lutris. The sequence goes on from NW_019154112.1 coordinate 7,957,912, forward strand.
ACTGCCTATAAACTGGCAAAAATATGAGTAAAATAATCTAGGACAAGAGTCAGTAAACTTTCCAGTAAAGGGATGGATGGATAGTAAATATTTTAGGCTTTGCAAAGTCGCATATTGTTATCTACTAGTGGTGGTGGTGGTGATGGTGGTGGTAGTGTTTAACTCTTTAAAAATGTAACAGCCAATCACAGCTTAAGGACCATATAAAAATGGGCCATGGGCCTGCCTGCAGACATAAACCTGAAGTAGAGAACTGCTTCCCCCCTTTGGATACCACTTTAGTGCATGTGTCTGGCTAAGAGAGGGATTACCATCACTTCCCCACTTGATCACCTGACTTTCTACAGTCAGAAACATGAGGAAGTGAGGAGGCCCTCCCAAAACATTCGCCCCCTGACTTATGAGACTGTCTACTGTTACTGACTATCCCCTCTGCCAAGATAAAGGACAGACCCCTAGGTATATCAACAAAGAGAGAGAATAAGAAGTTTTTGAGTTTGAGCTCCCATTTCTAGGAATAAGTAAATTAGAATCAAGTAGAATTCTGAAAATATACCTATTACCTTGAACAAGAATGGATGGTTTTATAAATATATATCTGTTACTGTGATATATTAATGGCAAAAGCTCTAGCAACATCTTAGACCATAAGGATGAGAGCCACTACGGGGACAGCAGACTGAAGATGCTGCAATGAGCTTGGGTTTCTGAATTCAGAACATGGTGGGGCTGTGACATCAGCCATAGTCAGTCTGCTGCCACTGGTCTTGATTTTCTTGAGTTCAAGAAAATGTTACTTTGTAATCTGGACATAATTGAAACTACCTCTGACGAATACAGATTGAAGAAGCTAGACTATCTTTCAAAGAACAAGGCATAATAATGGCTTCATTCCTAAAAAAAATTCTTTTGGGGAGAATAAACATTTTGGTTAACAAGTTTTAATAATAATAACTTGCTTTAAAATTTTAACAAGTTTTCCTAAAGAGATTTTGAAAATTATTATTGTACTTATAGAATATTATAGTAAATGCTGGGAGCTAGGAAGTCTAGAGACTTGGGACTTATCAAATTCTGCCTCAGAGGAGCTGTGTAAACTTGAGCAGTTCTGTTTCTTCTATAATTGGGGCAGGTACACTCAACAGTATGGCTTTGAAATGAATGATGGTGATTATCTCTTTTGATCATCACAAGAGACTTGGAAGCAGCAGCTGTGTATCAGGGTAAAGCAGAGAACCCTCAAATAGAAATGAGTGTTTTAAAACAATATTCTCGAACGGATGCCACTTAACCTGTTTTACACAATCTGAATATGTACTTTTTACTACAAATATGTACTTTTTACATCCAAGACTTTATGAAAATGTCAATAAAGGAGCGGGGGGACTTAAGTGTAACTGAACTTACTCTACAGAATGTAGACTGTATACATTATATTACAAAGTAGTTTATTCTTGATCATAAGCAACAGCTACAAAGGGTACATAGTAGATTTCAGATAGCCACTTCCAAACTCCCCTGTTGCCAGTGTAAGAAGGGTATGATTTCTGTTCTGATCCAAGTGGATCACTCTTTCGGGGTCTTAGTTTCACTTCTCCTCCAGGTTTGCTTGATTCTCATTCCATGTGGCCTGCATTAATCAGGTATTTTCTTTGCTGCCTTAATTGATTACTATTTGCCCAAAGTCTTCAGTATGCCTCTGCAAATTCTTGATCTTCACTTTAAATCCCAAGTCCTTACCAAGTAATTGTTTCCTTGAGTGTAGTCTCTATCACACTAGACACTGCTTTTCTTTGTTAATTATCAATAGACTCTGCATATCTCTGCCTTCCTCTCTCTTTCTCCCCTCATACTCTTCACTTCATCTATGACCGCCGCAGAGTTAGTGGTCTTTGCCACAATATGTCCTCTATTGTTTCAGGGATGGAAAGAATTATAAAGTCCATTTGTTTTGGGTGTGAGCAATCAGTTACTGAGAGTGGTCTAAAATAAACTATATTCCACACTCACTGCCTACCACTACCAAAGCTTCTATATAACCACAAGAACATTTCCCCGGGAGCAGTGGTAAAAGGTTATTACTGATTAATTGCTTTGCAGTACATATCATATGAACCCTATCAGTACTGGACAACCAGAAATCATCTAAGTTTATTTGTATCCTAAGTCAAATCCTCCCCACTGGCTTCTTCCCCTTGCTGAATATCTAAATGAATATATAATGTTCTCTAACAACTTCATAGTTCCGATAGCAAAAGCCTCATTGTGACAGATAAAAGGAGAAAACTCAACCACATGTGCTCTTGCTGTCTTTTCCTCTGATTTTTCTAAGTGGATGAATTTCTCCCTAGCCTTATAATATTGATGTGAAACTAATAATATTGCAAGCATATTCCATTTGTGGAACTCAAAATTGAACCATGATGGCCAAGACTTTTTCCCTTGGATCAGACTTGCAATTCATTCTAAAACTCATTTTTCAATAAGAAAAAGATTAATCATCTCATATTTTTTAAAAAGGCAACTGATGTAATCATTTTAAGTGTGTTCCGCATATATTAAAAAAAAAACAGATGTTGAATATGATCTTTCAGAATAAATAAATGTCAGGAATATTCCCCCACAGTATTTGATAGCTATGGGAATTTTTAAAGCACATAATGTACTGTACTAATCTTAATCCAACATGTATGCTGAACTATCACCATTTGCCAAATAAAGTACAGTTCTTTACATTCGATGAGTTCCAACAATGCATTAAGTTTCATCCTGCAATTTTCTAGATACTGTAGAGACTGTAAAATTAGATATTGTCTCTATTTCACAAAGTGTAAATTCAAGTTTCTTTTAATTCTGGCAAAGATAGAATTAGAAGTAGCAATAGGAGTAAAATAAAACTAAACTTGGATAATTGCATAATATTAATATATCTCAGTTGTTGACTAACATAGCCTGCATCCATTAGAAGCTTCTAAAAGGTAGAAAAAAATTCAGAGTAAAATTTTTCTTTCATTTGTATTAGAGAATCTCCTATCCATTAAGTAGCCTCTGGTATAATTAACATGTAATATGCAGTGCAAGTACATTGACCACATAGAAGAGACTGTGCACATATTGCATAAAATATTGCAGCATGTCCAGCTGCCTGAACATTTAAAATATTTATTATTTTAAAATATCTTAAAACATATTAAATCTAGTATGTTCAAATTCAGTTAGTTGCAAAATTAATAAAATACAATCATAGATATCATACCTAAATTCCTGTTGCTCAAGGAGTATTCCTCAAATGAATATAATCCTAAAACTATATTTAATATTTTCTGATGACTCTAATGGCAATTTGGAGTCTTAAAAATGCTTCAATGTCATCATTATGAACACTGATTATCATTATATAGTACTCTAGAAAACACTGTGGTGCTATTAACATTTATGCTCATAGTGTTAACTTGGATCTCTAATAAACAGGAATTTATCATATCACTTTGAAAGAGTAACAATTCATTCTGATTAAGCACAGAACATAATTTTTTGTTCCTCTACTCCATTAGCTGTAAAAACCTGAAGGGTGTCACTCAGCACCTAACATTGAAAGAAAGCCATGTAAACTACAAAATCACTTTTTAGAGCCCATCACAGTGACATTTCAGGACAACCACACAATCTAAAATCCCAGGAGGGAAAGACATTGCCAGGGAGAGGTGGGAGCAAGGATGGTCTCACCTGTGGCAGAACATAGGAGGAAGATGAGGCTTCCATTCAAGTGGGCAGAAAGAAATCAGCCAGCTTCCAATTAGAAAATGAGTAAGTTCTGAGGATCAAAAGCACAGCAGTCTGACTATAGCTAACAGTACAGTGCTATGTACTTGCAAGAGTTAAGAGAGTAAATCTTAAATCTCACCACAAAAAAGAAATGGTAATGATGTGACATGTGGGAAGTGTTAGCTAAGACTACAGTGGTAACCCTATTACAATATATGTGTATCAGGTCAAACCTTTGTACACCTTAACTTTCCTGATGCTATATATGTCACTTATCTCAATAAAGCCTACAAAAATTATACCTTAAAAAAGGAAAGAAATCAGCCATCATTAGCATAAGCTACTATGATAGCAAAAGGAGCCACAAACACAAGGGACTCCCCACACACTTGTAGCCTTTTGTTTTGTTTTGTTTTGTTTTGTTTTTTGACAGTCATTCGCTTGGTACTCACAAGAAATACTGGAGGCTGGGAAAGAGACTGGAGAAGACTCCCTCTGTGGAATAGGCATGGAGCAGAGAATCAGCCACCGCTGTTGGAAGGCATGAAGCCATGCTCCTCTGGTTGGACCTTTCTCTTAAAAGGCTTAAGCTCTGGGGAGAGGTAGTTATTGCTGGCACCTGCAGCAGAACAGATGCACTGTTTCCGGAAGGACAGAAGAAAATATCTCTATCCCTGGGGGAGGGCAGGAAACAGTCCTGAGTCCAGGATCCTGTGCCAGTACTATTAGAGGTCTCCTGCCACTGGACTAGAGCAAAAAAACCACCTGCTCGATACCTGCCAATAATAGAGGCAGAAAATTGGCTGCGTGACATGGGAAAGAGGTATAGTGAGAAAACTCCACTTCCAGAGTCCTTATGTGCAAGCAGTCTGGCTGAAGCTGGGCCAGAACAATAAAGGATCCTCCTACCCTGCCCCCTACCAGTCTAGTAGCAAGACATGATAGTCTACCACTCCAAAATGGTCAGGAATATGGAAAAAAGCCCATCTGTGGTACAAAGAATGGCTAAGAATTGGAGAGTTGAAAGCAAATACTGAGATAAGCTTTCAGTCACCCAGATCTTCACCCAAAGCACATCACTAGAGAAATCTGAAGACTGTGGCATGCTGAAGGTAACCACAGCAACTATTAAACCTAAACCTGGTTTCTTTACATTAACTCCTATAATGAAATTAAATTAGAAACCAATAGCAAATATATATGGAAGATACCTGAATACATGAAATTCAAACAACAAATTTCCAACTAAACCATGAGTCAAAAAGAAGATTACAAGAAAAACTAAAGAATACATTGTGCTCAATAAAAATGAAAATACAACATCCAAAATTAGTGAGATGCTGCTATAACAGTGCAGCTAAAAAAGATCAAAGGTCTCAAACTGACATCTAAGCTTCCACCTTAAAAAAAGTTACACAATAAAAAAAAAGTAACAAAAAAAAGTTTCAAAAGAACAAATTTAAACTACAGCAAGCAAAAGGAAAGAAATAATAAAGAATAAGAGAGGATATCAATGAAATTAAAAACAGGAAAAGATGTAGAGAAAATAAATGAATCCAAAATGGGTTTCTTGAAGAGATAAATAAAATTTACAAACCTCTCACCAGAATGACCAGGTTAAAAACAGAAAATACAAAGAACAAATATCATGAGTAAAAGAAGACACTTCACTACAGACCCCACAAATATTTAAGGGATACTAGGAATATTACAAAAAAAAACTCTATGCCTATAAACTTAACTTACATAAAATGAACAAATTTCTTGAAAGACACAAATTCCCCAAGTTCACTTCAGAAGAATTCCTATATCCTATAGGAGCTTATTATATCTGCTAAAGAATTTGAATTCATACATGAAAATTTCCAAAGAGAACTTTCAATGACAAATGCTATCAAACATTTAAGGAAGGTATAAAATTGTTTTTAAAAGCTCTTCCAGATTACAGAATAAGAGGGAGCATTTGTCAACTCATTTTATGAGGCTAACATTACCTTGATAACAAAACCAGAAAAAATTATAAGAAAAGAAAAATAGATGGCTATCTCTCATGAACATAGACACAAAGATTCTCAACAAAATACAGGCAAATCAAATCTAGCAATATTTTAAAAACAAATTTTATGACCAAGTAAGGTGTATCTATGGATTGCAAAAGCGGTTCAACATTTTTAAAAATCAAATTAGCCAATATAATTCACCATATCAAGTGACTAAGAAGTAGAACCATATGGTCAACTAAACTGTCGCAGGAAAAGCATTTGACAAAATCCAACATATTTTTCTGATTTAGGGAAAAAAAAAAACTCTCAGCCAACTAAGAACAGAAGGAAACATTCTTAACATGATAAAGATCATCTACAAAAATATCTACTGCAACATCATCCTTAATGGTGAAAGACACTGCTTCCTCCCTAAAATCAAGAACAGGACAAGGGTATCTCTTCTCACCACTTATATTCAACATTACGCTACAGGTAATAGCCAACGTAAATAAGGTAAGAAAAAGAAATGAAAGTCCGATAAAAGGTAGAAATAAAAACATCTCTATTCAAAGACTACATGATTATTGTCTTAGTCCATTCAGGGCCACAATAACAAAATACCACAGATTGGGTGGCTTATAAAAGAATATTTTTTCATAATTCTAGAGGCTGGAATCCCAAGATCAAGGTGCCAGCATGGGGCCCTCTTCTGGGTCAGAGATTCCTAATTGTATCCTCATGGGGTGGAAAGGGCTAGAGATCTCTCTGGAGCCTTTTATAAGAGTAGTAATCCCATTCAGGAGGGTTCCAGTCTCATGACTTAAACACCTCACAAAAGCCCCACCTCCTGACACTACCACCTTTGGGGGTTAGGATTCCAACATATGAATGGGGGGTGAAGGGAACACAAACATTTCTACCATAGAAATTATCTACACAGAAAATCTCAAAGAATATCCAAGAACTACTGAAAGTAATAAATGAATTTAGAAAACTTTACAGGATATAAGGCCAGTTCAAAAAAATTCAACTGTATTTCTACATACCAGGGAAGAACCATTGGAAATTAAATCTTTAAAAAGTTATCATATTTAATAGCACCAAGAAACATAAAACACTTAGTTATAAACCTAGCAAAGTAAGCACAAGATTTGTATGCTGAAAACTACAAAACTAATAAATTAAAGAAGACCCAAATGAAAGGGGAGATGTATGGGGCTCATGTTTTGGATAACTCAACAATGTAAAGATGTCAATTTTCTCTAAACTGACCTATAGATTCAGTGCAATGCTAATCAAATCCCAGCAGGATATTTTTATTCAAATTGACAAGTTGATTTTAAAATGTATGCAAAAACACAAAGATAGAAAAAAACCTAGATATAGTCCATTGATTTTTTTACAAAGGCCCAGAGGCAATTCAATGAAAAAAAGTAAAGTTTTTTCTGCAGATGGTAACTTGAAAAATCCATATACAATTAGATACTGAATATTCATGTGCGAAAAAAACAAAAAACAACCTTTGACTCACATTTCACATCTTATACAAAAATTAACTCAAAATGGATCATGGACTTAAATGTAAAACCTAAAATAACAGAACAGGATAAAAATTTTGTGACATCAGACAGAGTCCTTAGATACAACACTAAAAGCATGATCCATAAAGAAAAGTCAATAAATCATACATAGTCCAAATTTAAAATATCTGCTCTTCAAAAGATACAGCTGAAAGAATGAAAACTATAGGAATGGGAAATAGACTGAAGCTTGCCAGGGCTGAGTAGGAAAAAGGATTGGCTACAAGGGGCCAAAGGGAACTTTGGGGTGTTGGAAATGTTCTATAGCTTGATTTGATGGCGGATATATGGCTCTATGCATTTGTCAGAAGTCTTAGAATTATACACCTAAGAAGAGTGAATTTTACTGTATATAAAGTATACCACAGTAAATGGTGTGTGTAAATGTGTGTGTGTGTGTATATATATATTTAATATACTTCATTACCCTTGTGTTTTCTTTTTTTTTTTTTTAAACTTTATTTATTTATTTGACAGACAGAGATCACAAGTAGGCAGAGAGGCAGGCTGAGACAGAGATGGGAAGCAGGCTCCCCGCCGAGCAGAGAGCCCGATTCGGGGCCCGATCCCAGGACCCTGAGATCATGACCTGAGCTGAAGGCAGAGGCTTTAACCCACTGAGCCACCCAGGTGCCCCATTACCCTTGTGTTTTCTTGAGGTAAATCCAGAGAAGCACTTTTTTTCTCTTTAAGAAAATCAACAAGAACCGCATGGTTTTGGCAAAGTTTTGACAAGTAGACCAATGGAACAGAATAGAGAGTCACAAAGAAGACCCACACATAGGTGGAAACGTGATTAATGAGAAGTTGGCCCTGTAGCACAGTACACAAAGCCTTTTTCATGAATGGTTTAGTGGCAATCTGATACAGTCATAATCTTCTTTTATGAATGGTATATTGCCTGATATTTCTGGCAATCTGATATAGTGGAAAAAAGTGTAACTTAACTCCTACATCACACCATACACAATAATCAATTCCAGACAGATTATGCACCTAAATGTAAAAAATAACAATAAAGTGTCAAAGAGATAACTAAGAACATTTTTTTATGATTTTTTTGTGTCAGCAATTATTTCTTAAATAGGACATAGGGTGTAGTAATCAGGAAGGAAAAGATTGATTAATTGGGCAATATTAAAATCAGTGAATTTTTTTTAACAAAAGACACCATAAAGAGAGTGAAAAAGCAAGCCACAGACTGGTAGAAAACCCTCATCACACATATAATCAACAAAGGGCTTGTATCTATAATACATAAAAAGTTATTTTAATTAATGAGCAAGACGGATAACCTATAAAAAATTAGGCAAGAGATTTCACAGGCATTTCACAAAGAGGATAGTCAAATGTCCACTAAGCACAAAAAGGTGTTCAAGCTCACTAATCATTCAAGAACCCCAAGATAAAAACCACGATCAGACACCATTTCACACCCACCAGAATGGCTAAAATAAAGTGAATGAAAATATCGTGTTTTAACTAATGTGTGAAACAGGAGGAGAGCCTGGATGGGGAGATGCAGTTGCAACAATCCCCAGAAGAGATGCAAACGAAGGAGAAACGCCTCAACAGGCAACAGCAGTGGAGATGGGAAGAAAGGAATGTGTGTGACAAACCACGGAGAAGAATTGCCAAAAACTGTTAACTGATTAGATAGAAGGGGAAAAGAGAATGAGACAATAATGTCTCAGGCAAATAAGGGAAGCCTAACCACCAAAGACTTCAAAGAACTTTTATCTTCTTTCACTGTAGGAAGACGGCACCATAAATTACAATCAATACTTTGCTGGATCTTTTACACACTGAGTTTTATGTTGCACATATGAGACAGGATGCCAGAATGGTGCACATCAGAAACTCTGCATCTGCATATTTATCAGAAAAAATAAATTACACATTGTATGTGAAGTTTTTTATCTCCATTTCCTCTTATAGCATTTTCCCATATATTTGCAAACACCGACAAATTATGGTCTTGTAAATCTTTTAATTTTGTCAGCAAAAAAAAGTTCTTTTATAAAGTTTTCTAATCATGAAAACCAATAAACCAGAGTCTTCAATGACCCAACCATGTTTCTCTGTTGAACTCATATCAATTTCCCAAGAACTTATCAAGCCTAGTCAGAGAGTCTATTCACTTAAATATTTCCAGGCCAAATTAAGATGCATCTTATTTATTTTATGGTAAGTTTTATTGAGCATTTATCATTTAAAATTCCCAGGCCACCAAACTTCCGAAACAAGACCCAGCTGCTTTCTGTCTTCAGTGAGTGGCCACTGGTCAAAGGGCATGTTTTGGAAGTCAGAAGTCTGCGTGTGAGTCAGGCTGAGTCTGCTCTGGGCAAAATTTGGAAGATAGCACATGTCTTCCATTACTTGGTTTTATTTTGATATGCTTTATTTTGAGGAATACCCCCACATAAAAATTTGATCCCACTTTCCCAGTCTCCCGATGTCCTTATCTTGCCCTGTAATCCTTCTTCCCGCTTTGCCTTCAAAACATTCGCTCTGAGGCTGCATGCTATCACGTCTGAACTCTCTTCAAAATGAACCAGCTGCCTCACACTCCTGCTAGGTAACAAGTTAGAAAATGGGTAGGTGTTAATGCTCAACAATATCTTCTTGAACATTGCTGTTGAAAACACCCTCCTTTTCATTACATCTTTAAATAAAAATCAGTAGTCCAAACATTCATGGTAGAGGATATATTTTGAAAGCAAAGATGTCTTTTAAAGTTCTTTAAAATAATAGAGTGTTCATCTTTTGTCCGTTTAGCCAATACCAATGATTAGCAATATTTGTTGTTAATAATTGCCATGTAACAGGGATAAAAAGAAGAAAGAGAAAGGAAGAAATAGATTTCAATAAAGGGCACAAAAAAGAGTCCATACCAGATCTTGCTCAGAGTGGATATAGGCTTAAGACAGTAGGTGAAGAACAGTGACTGCAGAGAAATAAAGTAGAAAGGGGAAAAGAAAGAAGGTGAAGGAAATTGAAGAATAGAAAGGGGAAAAGAAAAAAAGAAAGAAAAAACCTGGAGCTACAGATTTATCACTTCTAACACAGAAACCTCTAATTTTCTGCTAGACAGGAGTTGCAAAAGTAAAACTTCACCTTTGTTTAAATGACAAAAGTAATTAGATGTTAATTATACAAAAAGTGCTCTAAGAAAGCAAATCATTTGTAAACAGAGGTGTTCCATCCCTCATTTGATGACCAAACAATGAAGCTGAACTTCAAGAAAAAATATCTTGTTAATGACTTTTAGAAGTTGCCCCTCTGGATTACCTTTGTTTAAGACAACGAGAAAGAGATAACATATTCCAACGTCTTTTCTTGATGTTTATATAATGGTTCATTCTTCTGAATTTCCCTGATGAAACAGTAACCATAGTAGAAAACAGATGAGCTCACAGTGAAAATTTTTGTGTGTTCTTTACCAATACATGGATATCAATTGAAAATTATAATGGAAATTTTCCAAATTGTCTGCCATAAATTATAGATATTCAAAACTTTTTTCCAATAAACTAAACCAAAAGCTATGTAATCAGTAATGTGCTGGAATCTGAACTATAAGACCCATACTTCTACAGAATCAACACATTTGAATTACCTTCATAGTTTGAATTTGGTATTCTCCAAGCCTCTGCCGTGGTGTTTGGGGGGGCGGGGGGGAAGGCAGGGATATTTCAAATGCAGAGCTCTGTGTTACCTGGACCCAATTCACAAAAGAGGCCCACACTTGAGAGAGCTGTACAAAAATGCTTGTTGCGGGGCGCCTGGGTGGCTCAGTGGGTTAAGCCGCTGCCTTCGGCTCAGGTCATGATCTCAGGATCCTGGGATCGAGCCCCGCATCGGGCTCTCTGCTCAGCAGGGAGCCTGCTTCCTCCTCTCTCTCTGTCTGCCTCTCTGCCTGCTTGTGATCTCTCTCTGTCAGATAAATAAATAAAATCTTAAAAAAAAAAAAATGCTTGTTGAAATGAAGTAAGTTAATGAAACCTCACAATTTCACCCCTGTACTCCAGTCTGGACAGAAAATGTGTGGCCCTTGCTAAATCTACTCTCCTAGTAACAGCAGAAACAGCAAAAGGGGGAAAGGAAGACCTGTGTTTGGGGGTTTGTGTTTTTTTTTTATTAGACCTATTAAGAGAAACTAAATTACTTAAATTTCAACTACACATTAATGTAAGCTCTGCTAACCCACACACAACTAAAAAGATTCAGCCACATTTTGAAAGCATCACTTTCATTATTTTTTTCAGAGTTAAGACTAGAGCTCTGGAGTAGAGCTGGTCATGAAAAGAGGTATATGGAATGAATATTTACAGACAACAGTGTCAGGCAAATTGCAAAACTCCAATATACTAACAGGAAAGAAAATATCAAAAGTGAAGGAAAAATCCAAAGTAGAGGGAAAAAATAAATTGTAAAAGGTAAAATAAGGGCTGTTTGAAAGTGTCATCAAGAAATCTTAGCATCACTAATACTATAAATAAATCTAAATGTGGAGAAAGAAACATAGACTGACAGATTCCATCAGCAGCTCTAAATCTCCCCAATTTGCCCATCAGTTTCTTCCAGACACTACTTTTTTTTCCTTTAAAATTTTATCTATTTATTTTAACAAAGAGAGAGAGAGAGAGAGAGAGAGCACCCACACAAGCAGGGGGAGGGGCAGAGGCAGAGGGAGAAGCAGGCTCCCCACCGAGCAAAGAGCCCAAACTCCAACCCAGGACCCTGGGATCATGACCTGAGCCAAAGGCAAATGCTTAACTGACTGAACCACCCAGGTGACACTCTTCCAGACATTACAACAAATATGTCTGACTTTCAGTAATGAGCCCATCAGATGGAAATATCAGCAATAATATGAGACCATATCAAGCAAACATGAACTCCAGAAAATAATTTCTGATTAGGAACATATTCAGGTTATACTAAAAAAAAAAGATATGACCCTTCTGGATTTCTATGTGTATATGCTAATCTTTAAAAATTTGCAATCTAGGCAAGCACAAATTGGTGGTCACACTTTTAAAGTTGTAAAAGTCAGAGAAGTCAGAGTCTAAGAAAAGGGAAACATGCTGCTATTGAGCTAGGAATCTGGGAAGAATAAAGGCCAGTCAGGGGGTATACTTTAGGCAGAAAATACATGGCAAAGACCTGACACAGGGGTGCCTGGGTGGCTCAGTTGTTAAGAATCTGCCTTTGGCTTAGATCATGATCCCAGGGTCCTGGGATCTAGCCCCACATTGGGCTCTCTGCTCAGTGGGAAGACTGCTTCTCCTTCTCCTGCTCCCCCTGCTTGTGTTCCCTCTCTTGCTGTGTCTCTCTCTGTCAAATAAATAAAATCTTAAAAAAACAAATAAATAAATAAAAATATTTTAAAATAAAAAAATAAAGAACCCTGATACAACTCTTTCCATAAAAGCTAGACTGTTCAGGAGTATCTATGGATAGTAATTACCATAGGAAGGTTGTTTCTACTTGATTCAGTATTTTTATTGATAATTTGGAATTTAAAAATCAAAGGTTTGGGGGGTTTGTTATTGGTGTTATTATTGTTTATTGACATATAGTGTATTATTTGCTTCAGGGGTATAGGTCTGTGAATCATCAGTCTTACACAATTCACAACACTCACCATAGTCAGGGAAAGAAGAAACATGTAAGAATAAATATGCATTAATAACCTATTATTTGAACATAAATTAATAATATGAAGTTTTTACAGAAGGAAATAACACAAAATGATGATTTGCAAAGATTACTTCTAAAATATTTTGCATTATCCAGCTCCTATAACAGAAATAAAACAAGCATACCAGGGATAGCCACTATTATTTTAAAATTTTCTGTATGTCCTAAAGGAATCAATCCAATAGAAATTAAACGAGTTTTTTAATTTGCCAAGAACAGTATTATTTGCGCATGATATAGTATCTCTCCCCTTAGAAAATTCAAGGTAACTAACTGGGAAAAAACTGTCAATAAACAGAGAATTAGATAAGATGGAAAAAAACCTCTTCCTAAGCATGACAACAGAGGCAGAATTTACAATGAAGGCCTGGCATATTTAAAAAAAAATTAAAAATTTCACGGCAAAAAAATCTTTTAAAATACCTTTAAACAAACACAAAGGGAAGTGACATTTGGAAAAGAAGTTCTGCAACATACATGATGTTAACAGGCTTATACATACTTAATATGCTTTACCATATATGGTTAATATACCTTACCATACAGCTTAATCATATATTATATATCATGTATATGAACAATATATACGAACAATATAATTAAGATAAATATTACAATAAAAAAGAACAGAGAGCATAAACATATGTATAAAAATTGTCAGTGGCTGATAAATGACAAGATGTTCAACATCATCATTAATCAAAAAAATTAGAACTTTAATAACTGATTGTATTTTAACTGTCCAATTGGCAGATTTTAAGGATTTTTTTAAATATCCATTATTAGCAAAGGGCTAAAGAAAAAAGAGATTTCTGCTGGGTATAGTTGGAAATAATCATTGGTGTAGGCTTTCTGAAAGTAAATGTACCAATTTATCAAAAATTTAAATGCACATATAAACTTTTGATGTGGGAAACAGAGGCAGAAGAAAAATTATTAAATTTCCTTACCCACTGACAAGCCCTTGAAACAGGTAGAGTGACATTCCTCTAGGGACTCAACTACCTCCACCTTAAGGCTAGCCTGACCAATCCCTACCCCCAACCAGGATCCTGTAAATCTACTTTAACAATTCCTTTGGAAACTCTATCTGTAAACCCTCCAAGATACTGTTGACAATCATTCCCAAACATATGGCCCACTAATATACATCTAAAGGGTCTCACTGGTAATGAATAACCTTTATCCCAACAATAGCTAGCCCCTCAAGGTCCTGGAAACCTTGCTTCCAAAATTCCTTAGAGACTTACGCCATCCCTGACCCCCTTTCAACTTACAAGTATATAATGGACCACTCCTCACAACCCTGGGGCTGCAGTTCTTTCCACCCATGGGTCCTGTCCCTGTATTTTAATAAACCACCATTTTGCACCAAAGATGTCTCAAGAATTCTTTCTTGGTCATTGGCTCTGGACCTTACCCCACCAAACCTCACTTATATTCTAAGACTTTATTACTTTGACCTAACAATTTCACTTCTTTATATCATTAATCACATAAATACCAAGGGCATAAAAGAAATTTTGTTCATAACTAAAAATTGGGAAAACCTAGATATTCAGTAATTGGAGATGAATTAAATAAAATACGCATAGGATAGGCCAGTATTTGTTTAAATAAAAGCATGCAGTACATAATTCCCCTGATATATTCACATGCATTGAGCAAAAAAATGGAAGGATATTAACTAAAATGTCAACACTAAGAATTTCCAAATTGTTTCAGGGTCTGCAGTTGTGATACGAACAAATGGCCTCTCACTCCCACTGGAAAATAAAAGAATTTTCTCTTTCAGCTTAAATATCAAATGAGTGCTTTATTTCTGCTTAATCTAACTTATTGTCTTGTTGGGTCCATGGTCAAAGAACGAGACTGGTACAAAGCAAAGGTCAAGCAAAGCTTTATTTCACACCAAGCATCGAGAATCAAACTGACCGGCCAGGGCCGTCTCTTACAAAGAGGCGACCACTCTCTGCCTTACAGACTAGCTTTTAAAGGCAAAGGCCATGTGGTTGGGCCTGGCCACGCACAGGTGACCAATGAGATTGTAACACACAGAGAAAGCTGCACAGTCATGCTAGGTCCCACACGGGTGGTCAATTGAATTACAATTTACCCTATAGTAGATATTTGAACTAGCCTATCTCCTTGGTCAGAATTGGCGCCCAAAAGGGGCCCAAAATGTGGGGCCCACACTCCTTGGTAGCTAGGGAAACAGTATAAGTGCTCTACTGATTGGATGTCGCCACCTGACCCGAGTCATCCCTGCATTCCGGCCCTTATCTCCACCTGACCTGACCCACCCTTGTATTGGGGCTCTGTTACCTGGGACTGGTTTCCCGGACTTGCTTTTAAGCAAGCTAAGCTCCCCCACTCCTGGGGGGTGGGTGGTGGGGGCTGGGGCAGGGTCAGTTTAAGTTTTACTGGATAAACAAAATCACTGTTTAACCGGATGGAATCGCTCTGGCTAAATAGGCCCTTACAGTCTTTATGGTCACAGAAAAAAAAAATCTCATTTTCTCTGAGCACCATTTTTATAAAGTAAGAGTTTTGTATAATAAACTTTCATTAACTAGAATGGTTATGATGAAGTTTTAGAATATAGGTGAGGTTCCGTGGGGTGGAGTCCAGAGCCGATGACCAAGAAAGAATTCTTGAGACATCTTTGGTACAAAATGGTGGTTTATTAAAGCACGGAGACATGACCTGTGGGCAGAGAAAGCTGCTGCCCGGGGTTATGAGGAGTGGCAGGTTACTACCATGGTGTTGGGGGAGGTAAGGAAAAAGGGAGGTTTCAATAGAACTTTCGTATGCTAAAGAGGACCTACAAGATACTGGACACCAGAGGCCTTGCCATTGTCAAGGTCCTTTTTCCCTCTAGCAAGGTATTAACATTAAGATGGATGGGAGATTCCTAAAGAATGTCACACATGTCCCACCCAGGAGTGGGGGTGGGGTAAGACTGCAGGGTGTCAGCCTTTTGCTTTGTCCTCAGCCAGCCTTCTGTTCCCTCATCAGTTAGAATATACTTTCTTGGCAAGTGATCAATTAACCAGGGATTAGGTGAACCATGAAGGCACACATATCAATTTTTATGGGAAAATATACTTTTATGACTCTCAAAAGAATCTGGGACTGAAAAAAATAATCCTAATAGCAAATCAGCCTGAAGCCTGAGAGAAGCAGTTCTCAGTGGCAAGAGTGCCACATGCCCCCCAGAATCACCAGGAAAGCAACAGTGGCTGAGGCAACAGACCCCTTGCGAGCACCACATCAATGACGCCCCCTCCATCTGGAGCTCATGAGGGATTTTAGATAAAACAGAAAATGTAGCTCTTTGTCACAGTTTGCAAATGGTGCAGGCAATTAACCTGTGAAATGCAAAGATAATATAATGTTACAAAATTTGCAAACTTTTATAACACACACATATACACGCACACACACACACACACATACAAACATCTTCTAAGGAAAGTGTTCTAAACCTTCTCAGTGAACCACTGTACCTTTAGGGGGCAAATGAGGATGCGGATGGAAAAGAGAGTGTTGCTACAGAAAGGACCATAAGTTGCTGGGCCCTACCCCAGAGTTTCTTATTCATTTGGTCTAGGGTGGACCTTTATAATTGACATTTTTTACAAGTTCCCAATAATACGAATGCTGCTGGTCCTAGAGTTCAAACATAGAGAACCAGTAGACTACAGCTAAAATTCTTTTCATAAGCAGTAGATGGAAGAGAGGTAGAAAAAGTAAGGAGAATCTGCAAAATTCATATGGGGAGGGAGGCTAGATAAAAAAAATTTTTTTAAAGAAAAAGAAATGACAGTGGCCTTGAGAAATGATGAAAGAAATTTCAAAAAATCTTCCTTTATCCTATGTCTTAAAGTTCCCTGTCACCAACCCCCGAAGAAAATCCACACTAAACATATTCTTCTTCAAAGCATTCGTAGTCAGATATGGATCTTTCTAAGCTTCTTTCATGTATCCAGCATTGACTTACTGAGCCTATCATCTATGCTAAGCACTAGTCAAGGCCCTGGGATAAAACACAGAGACCAAATCCCAGTGAACTTGAAGCTCACATTGCACAGAAGGGAAGCAGAACATGAACTAAAAGGCCCCATGGTATCAGGTGTTATACAGAAAAAGAAACCAGAACAAGAGGATAGATAATGATGGGAGGTAGGAAAGATGGCTATGGGATTTGAGAGAGGGTGGTCAGAGAAAGTTTCCCTTATAAAATAGTATTTTAGGGCACCTGGGTGGCTCAGTTGGTTAAGCAACTGCCTTCAGCTCAGGTCATGATCCGGGAGTCCCGGAATCAAGTCTCACATGGGGCTCCCAGCTCCGTGGGGAGTCTGCTTTTCCCTCTGACCTTTACCCCCTCATGCTCTCTCTCACTCTCTCTTTCTCAAATAAATAAATAAAATCTTTTAAAAAATGGCATTTTAACAGAGATCTGAAAACATGAAAGAGGAAGGCATATAGATATATGGGGGAATATGGTAGACAAAATGGGAATTGCAAATATCCTGAAATGGGTGTTTGAGGAACATCTGTGAGGCCCATGATGGTAAGAGATATAAAGGCAGTAAGAGATAACATGGGAGAGGTAGCAGAAAGCCAAATAATACAAAGCAATTACTCCTCAGTAAGGACTTCGACTTTTACAGAGCATGAAGTAGAAAGCCATGGCATGTTTTAAGTTACAAGGATGACTATCTCACTTTTTTTTCTTTTTTGGAGGGATAACACATGTGGGGATGTATGTATTGGGAAGAGACTACATTGGATCAAGGACAGAAGCAAGATTCTAGTTCGTAGTCTGCTATCATAATCCAGGTAAGGGGTGATAGTGCTCACACTGGGGAACTTGCAGAGATGGTAGTAAGAAGTGGTTGGATTCTGAATATGTTTCAAAGAGTGTGCCATCAGAATCTTCTGATAAATTGGATGTGGGATATGAAAGAAAGCAATCAAAGGTGATTTCAAGGATTTTGGCCTGAGCAACTGGAAAACTGGAGTTGTCATACATGGAGGGGGTGGTACAATTGTGGAAATAGCAGGTGCGAGCACAGAAGAGAATGCTATGGGTTGTGGGGTCCAAGGGAGAGACCAAGAAGAGTGGGAAGCAAAGAGATTTTAAAGGCAAGGATTAGATGAACTCACCTGGGGAGTAAAGAAAGAAATGATCCAAGGACTCAACCCTTAGAGGTCTTTTAACCCTTAAAGATTGCAAAGATGAAGACAATCCAAAAAATGAGACTGAGAAGGAGCACTTGGTAAGATGAA
>NW_019154112.1:7976342-7991559 GCF_002288905.1 Enhydra lutris kenyoni
AAAAAAAAAAAAAAAAAAAAAAAAAAAAAAAAAAAAAAAACAAGCAACAACAACAACATGGAGTTGAGGGACTCCACTACAGCCTAACCAAAAAAGAGTTTCAAGGAGAGGATGACCAGCTCTGTCCAACTCTTGTAACAGGAGGTTCAGAGGAGGGGTAAGAATTAACCACTGGATCTGACCATTTGGAAATCACTAGCAGCCCTGGTAAGGGCAGTTTGGCTGAAATGGTGAAAACAAAACTCTAGTGGGGTAAGTTCAAAAAAAACATAGCTCTCCCTCTCTGCATTGAGTCAATCTCTCCAAAGCTAGAAATTTAGAGTTAATCCCTGACACTGCTGTCTTTTTCACTACTATAATGATTCAGCAAGTTCAGTATTGACTCTCCTTCTGAACTTCTATCTCTCTGCCCACTTCTTTTCATGCCCAAGTCACCAACCAAGTCTGCATATGTTATTTAAGGAAGCCCTTCTTTATGCTCACACCCCACTCAAGCATTTCTACTGCACATTCTCACAGCAACTTGTGCATCTTCTGAGTATGTATCACTAATGGTTAATTATTTGTAGGATGCCAATCGTCCTGATAGAGCCTAAGTGCTACCAGGAAAACCCCATCTGTATTGTTCACTCCTCTGTAAACTAATGTGACACATGACACAGAGCTGAGGTTCAGTAAATAGCTGTTGGATGAATGAATCAATGGTACCCACTACTGATTTAGTACCCTGATGATTTAGTACCCCATCAGACAAAGCTCAATTTTCTTCTTTGTGCCCTTTATTCCAAGTCCTTCCTTCATACTCAGTTTCTGAATAAATCTACTGTCTCACATGTATCCCAAGAGAAACCAAGCTCTCTGCTTTCTTCTCTCATTTAACAGCAAAGTGCTGAGCACCTATGATGCACCACACAAGGCGTTAGGGAGGCCACAGAAACCATCGAAAACCCCTTGCCTTCAAGAAGTGTGCAGTCCTCACAATAACAGCATGCTGGTCACCAAAATAACTCGATTCCCCCTACCTAACCTCTGCTCAGTATCACTGAGTTCCCAACACTTGCTGCTGCTGGCCCTCTAGGCCCATATTACCTGCACACTCACTCCCGCTAACAGAAAATGCCTGCTGGGTGGTACTACATGTTAACAGCAAGTGTAATCCTGGAACAGACCAGCAGAATCTGGACCTCCAGATGCACTGGTTGCTTCATTTTCAGATCTTCTTTCCACATATCCAAAAATCAGGCCAGGTATCTTATCTAAACATAACAGACCTTGGATTCCTGTCCTCGGTCTTCTCCCATTTGTCTTGCTTAATCACCAACCTAGCCCTGACCTTGTTGTAAAGGGAGTGGGGATGAGAGGTGGAGAGAAATCTGCTTATTTCAAATTTCTAGGTATTTGGATTCTAGATAAGTAGTTATCTGCTATAAAGACATATCTGCTAAAGTCTAGATAAATAGATGTCTGCTAGAAATAAAATTATATTCTTGATATCCTCACTATACAATTTCTGTCCTACAGAAAAAATAATCTTTTTAAAAATGCTTTACCTTCTAAAACATAGAAAGATATAAAATTCATACCCCAGGACAAAGGGACATTTTTCTAAGGTCATTCCCTTCTATATTGGTTTTTTAGAAACACACCACGGAAGAAAGATTTGGTTTTCTATAAGTATATGATTTTATAGAGGCTATAAAAAGAAGTCATTCATCCATAGAGGAAAAAAATCAAGAATATAGGGAGCCAAAAGGAGCTATCTTTATGCTTTTTGGCAGTCTTCTTTCATGGCTGGCTTTTCTACTAAAAACTAAATATCTCTTTTTTTTTTTTTTACAAAACAAAATATATTTAGAGATATTGCTGTGAGAAAAAAATGTTTACTGATGTAATTTATAAAAGATGTATCACTTCAGTGAAATGTACCCATAACAATTAAAAGATGCTCATTTTTCTTTTTTTTTCCGATAACAAGATTAGACAGGACTGACTTAAGGTAATAATTCCTTAATTAACCATTCTAAATCATCATGAGGAATTAAGAAACTTAGGATTCTATTCTCCAAGTAGGTTATCAGGCAAGTGCTTCTAATAAATTTAGCTTTTTTTTTTTGCTTAATTAAAAATTAATTATCATTGGCCACACTTCTCAATTTTCTCCATTATATTCCATTCATCATATTTTCCTAAGAATGATGTTCTAGTTTGTGTTAAATTTTTCAAGGAAAGAAATAACAGTTTTCAAGGAAAGACATCAGGAGCTGATTAATTTTAAATTATGATTCTAATTAGAACAAAATCATTTATCCTTTTTAATCTATCACTATAAATTATTATATATTAAAATTAGACAAATAGAATATTGACTGAAGAAGGCTATAATCTAGAAAACTGGAACAACATGGTCCTAAAATTTTAAAACTTCAAAAAACCATCCTCTAATATATGTCTTTAAATCATTCACAAAACATAAATATTCACTGAAACTAAGAGTGAAGTAAGTTGTTCTAGGGGATGTTATAGCTCAATGAGATTCATAGAGTAGGAATTCTCTGTGTTATTCTTCAGCAATTTATCTTGAGTTTAGCAAAGTGTTTACAGGAGTGTCTCTTTATTTGTTATTTATTCATGAGAAATTTGAAGGTTAATTATTTGGCATTCTTAAAAATACTTTGGACTAATCTTCTTAAATGCTACTCCTACATATTTTGAAACTTTTAGAGACCTCCAAAAAGGAAGTCTTTTGCATTGATCACTGATCTCTTCTGTTACCCTGAACAAGGAATGAAGGAGAATTGCCCTCTTTATTAATTACAATTCTTTGGATTGCAAATGTTAGGAAACCCAATCACAAATGAGTTAAGTAAAAACAATAAATATTTGTCTCCCCTAACTAAAATGTCCAGAGGAGTCCTTGCCTCAGGCTTTATTATGATTGATATTGTATATGATTGTAAGTACCACCTTCCTTTAACCCAGTGGTCTCATATCTCTGCTCCTCTTTATAGCAAAACTCCTTAGAAGAGTTGCCCATACTCACTAACTTCATTTCTGCATTCTCCATGCTTTGACGATGGTGCTGAGCATGAGAGCTGTGTGTCCTCCGCTGAGCTAGATCACAGGAATACTCCCAGCTGTGGCCTGGGGGATGAGGCCTCCTTTCATAACAAGACTAGCCCCCACTCTCTAGGGTGTCCCAGCTTCTCACCACCAACAACAGCTTTCCTTTCCAAGGTCAGCCACAGGTGGTTAGTTAGAGGAGGAACAGGGAGAGGAAGCGCCAGACAATAGGGAGAGTCTCTGGGAACAGTATGTTCACCCAGAGCTGAGTCCCCATTCCTCAACTCCCAGGTGGTTCTTCTCCACTCCTACCCCTCCCAGGTTTTTTTCCACATTCCTTCTTCTCCTGTGAGTAGTTCCTTTGCCTTCCTTTCCCTTTCCTCCAGCCCAAGCTTCTGAACTCAAAGACCCTCTGAATCTCCCAGCCTAACATTTCAGCTACTGGCTTTTCTCTATAAATTTCCTACTCTTTGGAGCTGCTTCAGATGCAGGTGACAATCATCCAGAGACAAGGACTGGGGAAGGACGAGTGGTCAGGGTACTCCTTCTGACAACAGAAGGAAATATTCAAGGTATAGATTAATACCTTGAGATATCCAGCCACAATTCTTTGGCTATTATTCCAATGATGTTAAATTAACATTAGTATCTCCAAAATTCACACTTCCAACAACATAAGTAGGGTTGAACTTTTATTTTCCAGGGGAAAAAAAGGAGAGAGGTAAGCTTATATCTTTACTTTGGGAGAAATATCTTCAAACCAGCACTATCCATTCAGTGGGACATTTATTATCTTTAAACCAGTAAATCCCTCATTGAATAAATTATTCTACATTCCTGCAATAAAAAAAGCATGCAGCCATTATAAGAATGAGGTAGGTCTCCACGTGCTGCAATGAAACAATCGTTAAGACATTGTTAAATTTAGAATAGCGAAGTATAAAACTATTTAACCCCCTTTATGTATATATGTTTTGAAAGTAATGCTACTGAAATTTTTAACATGCTTTTAAATTATTCATTCATGTATATACATGAAAAATTTCTGGAAGTATACATTAGAAACTCTTGAATGGCATTACCTCCAGTGAGTGACAGACACTGTGACTAAGGGTCGACTAATCACTGTTAACTGGATAGACTTTTATTGTTTGATTTTTTTTTCTACCATGTGTACATCATTTCACAATATGAAAATAAACAAGATTCAATTCTTTACTCAACAGTATTTGAAGGTCTATGTTCCTTCAAAGCATATGCAAGTTATATCAACAAGGGGTACAGAATTTTGCTTACAAACATTTTTTAAAAAGTGACTCAGGCATGAGAAGTTAATGCAAAATCCTGTCCTTAAACGGGCTCCTCTCCCTGCAGGGTCTCTAAGAAATACACATACACAGAGGAAAATATATGCACAGAAGGCAACGGCCATCAAGTAAATCCTTTGTTGCTCCAGTCTGCAGTCCTGCAGGTTGCTAACCCATACTAGACCACCTGCAGACTCCTTATGCCTAAGTTAGGAAAGCCTATGTAACCTGGAATCCAAACAACAAAAATGGCCTCTTATGCCCCTTTCTGTCTCATCTCTTCAACCAAATATGAGGTCCTCTCACTTCAAAGCAAGTAAGGCTGATACAGAATATACCAGAAAGAAAAACTGTAAAAGCACTAAGAAATTTGCCCATGCCCAGGGCAGTGAGAGCTGATCTAGTCAGAGCCCAGACTGCTCTTGAGAAATAGGCTATCAACTTGGTGGCCATCAGCAGGAAGCTCCCAAGAGAGTGTGACCTCAGGATGGAGGCAGACCATACCCAGTACTGTTGCCCTAGTAACCATCATTGATCCTGGGCATGGGCCTCCACTTTGGGGTGGAATTAAGCGCCTATCCTGAGCCATCTGCAATCAAAGAACAAGGAAGACAATCTACTCCTGCCAGGAGCCAGCCCCAACTTTACTTTGTACAGAGTATTTCTTCAAGATCCAGCTGTTTGCATGAAGACACCATCTGGTTGGCAAAGTCACTTTTCAAAATGTATTTTCAAATGGTCACCAATGTATTTACCTTAATTAAATGTGTCGTCTTTCATTTCAGAACTAATTTGAGTTAAATTTGGCTAGTATTCTAGAGGATGACAGATTATTTCAGTCTGGTAGAATCATTAACACCGAGAAGCCAACTGACAAAAAGCATCAAATCAAATGGAACTCTGAGGACTACTTCGTTGAAATAACAACAACATCATCTTTAAGTGTTTTTCCACACAAGATAGCATTGTAATGCCCAGCCCCCAACATTATCTCACCACAAGAAAACACACACCCAAAATACAGTCAGAGGTCCAGACTGAGGCAGATGTTTCAAATGTTTATTGAGCTAATATTTGAAATACTGGTCACAGATATTTATTTATAACATCTTTAACATCCACACATTCCAGAATTTCAAATGGTGCCTAGAACATAGCAGGCCTGCAATAAATATCTGTAGAGTGAAAGAAGGAATATTCAAAAGTTAAGAAGTTTTAAACCAAAAGAATATTTTTTTCTATTTTATGAACCCCGTTTATTAACAGTTTCATTCAGTT
Organism: Enhydra lutris kenyoni; assembly: GCF_002288905.1. Lineage (NCBI taxonomy): Eukaryota > Metazoa > Chordata > Mammalia > Carnivora > Mustelidae > Enhydra > Enhydra lutris. Next base: position 7,981,988 of record NW_019154112.1, read on the forward strand.
ATCTCAAGCTTTTATTGTCTCTCTCCCAATTATTTTGTGCTTTTGATCATCTTCAGAACTGAAAATATTTCTTGGTAAAATAACAGGCAATAACATATACATGCTGTGTCACTTCACTCCTCCATCAACTAGATATTTAAGAAATTTTGCTGTATTGAATTTGCCAAAAAAATTTTAATGAATATGTTCAATAACTCAGAATTGAAAACATATATAAATTTAATAACTTGGATTATTAAATTTTTTAAAAGAAAACATATATAAAAAATCAGTCTGAATCTTCTATACAACCCATACATATGGATATGTCTCAATGTGTCCATTTCCTGATGACCCCTCTATTGGTTAAACATAGGCATCCTGCTTATTAAGACTGAGGAACTTGGATTCAAACTTCATGGCAATGCCTGTAGAATCAAAGACCTGATTCTAGGCCAGCAGCTGCTGTAGCAAAGATGATGATTTAGTTGGGGATGACAATATACCAGGGCTGCCAAAGACCAAAAGCCTTTGTTGATGGGAAATCCACGCAGGGTATAATGAACACAATATACTAGAAGATCATTTGAGATGTGGGTAGCTAAAAATAATGATGAAATGATAGGCTAGGGCCAGTCTATGAAGGGTGTTGTATACAAAGCTAGAAATATTGAATTTTATTCTGTTGTAATGGGAAACCATCAAGAGACTGTAGGTAACAAAAGGCCCAAATCTAGCATACTACCTTTATTCTTCAAAATAAAGAGTTATTGGAACACAGTTACAGCGCTCATTATATATTATCTACGGCTGCTTTTGCTCTGCAACATTAGAGGTGAGTAGTTGCAATAGACATGAAGACTACATCGCCCACAAAATCTAAAATATCTACTGTCTGGTCCTTTACAGAAAACGTGTGCTGATCCCTAATATAGACTAGAGCCTTAGAAAGAATTTTGGTGACAGAACACAGAAAGTTAGACAGAAGTAAGGAAACAGTTTATGAGGTTCATCATTTATGAACGTTTTCAGCATTTCAGTGACTAAAAGGTAGGGCTAGGAAAAGACCTCTCTGAGAATGAAAATCTTCATTCTTACTGAACACAGACAGTACCTTGTAAAATCTAGGGCTGAAAGAATTCTGAATCACGACTTATAAATTATCTTTCCAAGAAGGATAGGTATCAAACTGCATGGAATATATAGTTGTCTTCGTGCTGGTTAGAATATGAAGATGTTGGGACACCTGGGTGGCTCAGTGGGTTAAAGCCTCTGCCTTCGGCTCAGGTCATGATCCCAGGGTCCTGGGATCAAGCGCTGCATCGGGCTCTCTGCTCAGGAGGGAGCCTGCTTCCTCCTCTCTCCCTGCCTGATTCTGTGCCTACTTGTGATCTCCGTCTGTCAAATAAATAAATAAAATCTTAAAAAAAAAAAAAAGAAAGAAAGAATATGAAGAAGTTTAGGCTGTTTGGTTTTTATTTGTTTGTTGTTTTAGTTTTGCCAATTACAGCATTTGATTTCTGGAAGTATGTATTCTTAGAAGCCCTTCCTCCCCACTTCCCTTCAGTCATTCATCCACAGTAACAAATGTTTATGGAATGCTTGCTGTGTGCTTCGCAGTAGAGAATACACCACAAGAAAGGACAAAAATCCCTGTCCCCAGGAAGCATACACTCCAGTGGAAAGACACAAAATGAAAAAGTAAACTATATGACGTGTTAGATGGTGATAAACATCACGTGGAAGGAAATAAAACAAGAGAATAAGAAGTACAGTTGGTGTGCGAAGGAAGAAAAGGGAAACAGCAAAGTCACATTGGGCCTTGTAGGCCTGTACAAGAATTCTGCTTTTACCCTGAGTGAGATGGAAAGGCACTGGAAGATTCTGAGCGGCGAGATGACATTATCTGACATATTTTTAAAACCTCACTGTGGCTGCTATGTGAACAGACCAAGAAGGCAAGGATAATTAGAGAGAGCCTACTTAGGAAGCTACTGGAAAATCCAGGTGAGAGATGATGGTGGCTTCAACTAGGGTAATAAGGATGTAAGTGGTCAACAAGTGGTCAAATTCTGGGTCTAGTCTGATGATAGATCTAAAGGGTCTTCCTGATGCGCTAAGCATGAGGTATGAGAGAGGAGTTAAGGGTTACTCAAAGCTTTCTGGCCAGAGCAAGCTGCAAGTATGAGGTATTGTTAGATGGAATAGAGATGACAGCTGTGGTGGGTTGGGAAATCAGAGCCTCAGATTGGGATATTTTAATTTGAAATGTTTATGGATATCCAAATAAAGCATAGAATAGGCAGCTGGATATACAAATCCAGAGTTCAAGGAAGAGGTCCAGGCTGAATATATATATATATATATATATATATATATATATATATATATATACACACACACACACACATACATATATGTATACTTAAATTTATATATTTATATAAATACATAGATGTATATATTCATACCATATACATGGTTTCTTAAATGCTATTGGACTCAATACACTCATGGGGAAAGGGAATATAAATGAATGAAGAGAAGAGACCAGAGTCCTGGGCACACCAATATTAAAGGTCAGGTTGATGAGGAGGACCCAGCAATAAGTGATGGAGAATGGATCTCCATTGATAAAAAGAAAATCAAGACAGTGTAGAGGCTGTTTTTGATCAACTGTATTGTCTAGGTTTTCTGTGATGAACATGTAAGGCTTTAAAGGATTTTTAAAACATAAAGAATACTTATTTTAAAAAAAAAGAATATTTGAAGGATATTTGTCCCATTCCTTTATTATCACAGCCCAGGTCAGCAATGATAGATATATTTTAAGAGGAAATGCACTTTCACTTTCCATCTTCTTAGATAAATCAAAAGGACCCAGTATTTATCCTTAGAACAAAAGCAAATATATCAAGTCAAATATTTTAAATTTTTATCTAAATTACTAGAACTCTTTTGCTCCCTAAGACTATGCGTTAGATTTATTGGTTTGAAATGTCCTCATGATGGCAGTAATAAATAAATAAATGCTCCGGTCTGAGTGCTCTATTTAAAGTTAGACTTCTGAGTGTTTTTTAGTTAATTACAATCAGCAGTTCCCCATAAAACTGGAGGACAGAGCTGAAGAGAATGCCAGCTTCCGGGGCCCTACCCTGAGGTTTTATTTGATGTCCTTTATTATTCAAAAGGAATTTGTTTATAGAAGGAGGGATCCAAACCATCAGAAACAACAAACAAATACCCTGCATGGCCGAGTCTATCAGCCATTGATTCATGAATCATTTGGAAAACTCCTTTGAAGATCCTCAGGCATCACAAATTTTGTTCAGTTCCGCTTTGCTATTTGCACCAGAAATCATGATCTTGGGAATGGAAAATGAAGAAAATGTTCTCTGGACTGTTTAAAACACACAGGCAACTGATCTGTGAGGCAAGACCGAAGTAAGAGCTGCCATGTTTTGTGATGGTTTGAATCCCATCTATTTTAGGCTTATGCATTGTGTAATCAACACCGCACAGCATCACTAATTTAGAAGATGTTAAATAACATGAAATGGTAACGACCAGCAGCTTGGTGTGAGAACAAAACCTCTAAAGAGACTGTAAATGGGGGCGCCTGGGTGGCTCAGTGGGTTAAGCTGCTGCCTTCGGCTCAGGTCTTGATCCCAGGGTCCTGGGATCGAGCCCCACATCGGGCTTTCTGCTCAGCGGGGAGCCTGCTTCCTTCTCTCTCTCTGCCTGCTTGTGATCTCTCTCTGTCAAATAAATAAATAAAATCTTTAAAAAAAAAAAAAGAGACTGTAAATGATAACATAGCTGCTTACATCCCCATCTGGAGTAGAATTTATCATCAATTCTTCATGAAACCATTGTAAAATGTGGCCTCTAATTATGATTGCTGGGGAATTCAAGCTCCTTCCACAAGAAGTTAAGCATGTATAATGTGGAAACATGCATAATGCGTGTCTCCCTGGGTGTAGCCCAGAATCTGAAATCCTGTCCTGGGGATAGCCCCCATAGGAAGTAAGGACGACCCCGATCTCCACAAACTTCTCCCCGGAGGTCCATAGCAACTGGGGTATTATATCCAAATGGCATGCTTCTGGTATTTTTCCCCTCAAAAGAAATAAGAAAACTTTTGATTATCAACAGAAAGCAAAGGATTTTCATTCTCATGGTTTATTCAATAGCAATTTGAAGTCATTGATTCAGTGTACATTATAAACCTTATTTTTTAATTATATAATTACTGGATCTACTTACAGTTCTAGGATAAAAAGCAGCCTTCAGATTGTGTGTGACTTCCTGAAGATCTTCTTTCCCCTAAAAATAGAGTCTACCTACTAGTTGGTGCCTATCAAAAAAATATTTTTTTAATTCTCTCATGTTTAGGGTTAAAAGAGCCAAGCTTTGCTGCTTGTAGTATAACAGACTTGTTGTCAACTTCTTTCCCTTCCCTCTTTGTCAGTGCAGGTGATAACCAGTCTCTTCTTTTAAGTTCAGTTTAAAGTTCTTGTCCTCCTAGAACCATACTATGAAGGCTCCATCTGTATAACCTTGTTATGATGCTCCCACACCCTCAATGGGCTCCCATTCCCAACCTCCAGACATGGAGGTCTCTACCCAGCATTTTCTCCCAGATTTCACTTCCCTTCCTGTTTCACTTCCTTGCCTTACCTACTAGATCCATCTTTTCATTTGTTCTTTTGCCACTTTCCACGACCCCCTGAACCTCTGCCCTAAACTCACAGCAAAACTCTAACCCTGGGTAACCCAACTGATCACTCTCCCTGCACTCACACACAGGCCACTGAGTGTTTCCAGAGAACAGCCCTTTTTCCTATTCACACCAAACTATTTATGATTTCTTGTTATGTTTATTACAGACCCTATAACTTACCACATATCATTCCTCTTACCTGAGACCCATTTTTCTTCCCCTATTTTTTGCTAACCCTACTCCTAGGTCAAGACTTGCTCAGGTATACAGCCTTGGAGAAGCAGCTCCTGGCTCTATACATTGTAAGAAGACGCTGTTCCGTTAGATGTCAAAGATAGAGGGAAAGTCGAGGTAATTATGGATCAAATCCTGGACAATCTGGGGAAAAGTGGGATCTACAGTTAGAGGGTAGATTGTCTTTCAAATCAGGGATACTGTTACCTTTGTAAGAGCTTCCTTGGGTGATTTTGGTAATCAAAAAGATTTGAGTATACTTACCTAGATTACATTTTATAGTAACTAATACAAAACAGTTTTTCCCTCTGAAACAGAGGAGAGTCAGATATGGAAGAAGGAGTGCCTAGTTAACATTGTAAATGGAGTGTGGAAAGTTGAGAAGCTTATACCTGTGATACTTGATTTCATTTAATGTGATTTCCAAAGGAAGAAAAGGAGGAAGGGTAGAGGAATATACTAGATTGGCAAATTCTTAAATGATAAAAATGAATTTCACTGGTCAAAGATTACATAGTTTCTTTTGACAGTGATTATTACAAAAGATGGGGTACTTGCTTTTCCTACAAAATCAAGTTTGAGTTCTAATAAAGATTTTTTTTTTTTTAAGATTTTATTTACTTATTTGTCAGAAAGAGAGAGTGTGTGCACCAGCAGGCAGAGTGGCAGGCAGAGGCGGAGAGAGAAGCAGGCTCCCTTCTGAGCAAGGAGCCCGATGCAGGACTCGATCCCAGGACCCTGAGATCATGACCTGAGCCAAAGGCAGCAGCTTAACCGACTGAGCCTCCCAGATGCCCTTAGTAAAGATTTCTTGATACTAAATGCATCCCCTAAGTTTCTTGTCTATGCATATATTGGTTTAGTTGTTTTGCAAGAATTCTTTAAGCCCTATATTGTCTATGACAGATGTGTAAAGTCATTTTACATGCCTGTAAAAACTGGAAGAATAGCAGAAACCAGCAGCTCACTGTTAAGGCTTCCAGTTGGTACCAATTATTTGGAAATTAGTTTCTGCAGATATATCCTTAAAAGTGCCATTTTAAATGAAAATGTTAGCAGTCGCCCAAAAGCAAGAATTATTTCAAATTTATAAATTGAGTATTTGAAATTATGACCAGGTGTGAGAATGAAAATGAATTAATCAATACATATTATTCAACATCTATATATGCATGCCATATTTTAATAGCAACAATAATATGAAAAAATGCATAGAATTCCTTCATATCCCAGCCTTTAGAGAACTTATAATCCGATTGAGGGCATAAGATATATAGTCATAAAAATCTAAACTTCAAGATGACATATAAACAATAAGAAAAAAAAATTTATGAATCTGACAAGAATAGTTAAAGCACTGCAGAGGGGCTGTAACTGTGTGCTGGGGTGGCTGAGAAAGTTGATATTTAAATGGGGTTTTGAAAGATGAAACAATTTTCAAAAGCAGAGAGGGAAAGCAATGCAATATTCAAGTCAAAAGAAATGTTTTTTTAAAAATGCAAGGAATATAAACTGTGTCATATCCAGAAGCCCATAACCAGACAGTTTGGCTTACAGATTGGAACACCTACTGCAGTCCAGTCCTGTTCTAGGTGCTGGGACAGCACAATGAAGAGGTCAAAGAAGTCAGAGGAGGCTTCACTTGCAGGGAGCTCAGAGTCCAGGGTATAGAGGCAGACATAAATGAGTAGACCAAAAATATAAATTTCAGATAGTGGTAAGTTCTGCAAAGAATATAAAATTTGAAAATAGAATCAAAAGTATACAGAATGTTAGCTTAAATTGGATGGTCAGGGAAGGTCTCTCTGGGAAGACAGCATTTGAGCTGAAATCTAAATGACCAAAGGAAGCCAGCCATGTGAAGCTCTGGGGAACCAACACTCCAGTCACAAGTGACAAGAAGGGGTCACCTGGGTGGCTTAGTTTTTTGAATGTCTGACTCTTGGTTTTGCTTCAGGTCATGATCTCAGGGTCATGAATCAAGCCTTGCATCAGGCTGCACACTCCGCAGGGAGTCTGCTTGAGATTCCCTTTCCTCTGCTCCGCCCCAAATCACATGCTCTCTCCCTCTCTCTTCCTCTCTCTCTCTCAAATAAATAAATAAATAAATCTTTTTTTTAAAAACTGACAAGAAAAACAAAAGCCATGGGGAGGAAACAAGCTGGCTTGTTATAAATAAAAGTATCCAGCATGATGGAGCATAGTAGGAAGTAGAGAGAATGATAGCAGAAAAGGGGAGCTAAGTCATGCAGGGTCTTGGGGCCATGGTATGAACGTGGACTTGTATCTAGATGATATGAAGAATCACTGGAAGGTTTTAAAAGGAGAGTCTATAATCTGATATATATGTTTTAAAGATTCCTCTTTATATGTGGAAGTTGAGATTTTTAAGAGAAAGCATAGAAACTGAAAAATGTTTAGGAGGCTACTAGAACCATCTAGTAAAAGAGGATGGTAACTCACATTAGATGGAGGCTGTGGCTGTGACAGGAAATAGTACAATTTGAATGTATTAATAGGTAACCAGAAGAGAACATGCTGATGGGTTGATCATGTCGGGTCATGAAGAAAGTGAAGGAATCCAGGATGACTTCTAACTTTTGACCTGATGGCAGATGATGATACCATACACTGGGATGGGAAAGCCAAGGGGAGGAACAGGTGAGGAAGACAGGAATCACAGTCTTTTTGGACATATAATATATAAGACATTTATACCTAAGTTGAGATGTCAAATAGTCTGCTGGATTTGAAAATTAAGTGTTGCATGTAGATTTACATATGAGTTAAGCAGTGTTACAAAAGTAAGGGAAAGCTGAAACAGATCATGCAAACCTTGAATAAATGTTGAGGATATGGTCTTTAATGTGGAGGAATAAGAAGTCACTAAGTGTTTCTGTGCAGGTAGTGGCATAGATGTTTTAGGAAGGTTTATAAGACAGCAGGGCATAGGCTGGAAGGTCCTAACAGAGTCTGAGGGTGGGAGAGCCATTAGAAGATAACTGAGGTCATCCATACTTAAGAGGATTGACGTTATTTTCCATAGAACCATAATTCAATCTGAAATACTAGCAAAAAAATGAAAAACTTTTTCCTATGACCTTAAGGAGGCCATAAAATTCAGATGTTTTCCCACAATTTTGTGGCATAGTCTTCATCAAGTGAACTATAAACATGACAGATTCTACATGTACAGCTGTTTAGCCATTATGGTAGTCAAAATCCCTATAAAACCAGTTACCTCTGTCAAACAACCCATTGTCTGTGATCTCTCTTGTCCAGTTTTTACAACTGACCTGACCAAGGTGGCTTTTCCACATACTTCAGCCTGACCTGTGTGAAAGTGGACAGAGAACCCTCCCCTCAGCAGCTCACCAGGACTGATGCAGTGGCTTTTCCTGGGTGGTCAAATCTTGAGTACAGAGCTAGAAATCAGCATGCATCCTGCCCCCACAGTCTGCCAATGCTGAACTTTTTGGTCCATCTCTTCTACCTTCCTCCCTTTCTTTCTGTCCATCTTCAAACTATGGCCTCTATTCTCTAAGTTTCCTTTTATAGGGGAAAAAAAAGATTTAGTTATTTATTTGAGAGAGAGAGAGAGAGAAAGCATCCAGAGGGAGAGGAAGAAGTAGACTCCCCATTGAATAGGGAGCCCAGCTGACAGAGGCTGGATCCTAGAACCCTGGGATCATAACCTGAGCCAAAGGCAGCCCCTTAATGACTGAGCCACTAAGGCACCCTTATTCTCTAAGTTTCTAAAGTGAGTAGAAAAAGAATACAGAAGATGCCCTTCTGAGTGGATTAAAGAATCATGCCAGTGGAAAAAAGATAATAAAAATTTTTTCAGGGGCTCCTGGGTGGCTCAGTGGGTTGGGTCTCTGCCTTTGGCTCAGTTCGTGATCTCGGGGTCCTGGGATCAAGCCCCGCACTGGGCTCCCTGCTGGGCAGGGAGCATGCATCCCCCTCTCTCTCTCTGCCTGCCTCTCTGCCCGCTTGTGATCTCTGTCAAATAAATTAATTAATTTTTTTTAAAAAAGAAAAAAAAATTTTTTCAGACATCTGCAAGTAGGAACCAGTTCCAAACATGGTTATTCTCCAAACACTCAGAGCAGAAATATTCCCCAATCTCCTGCAAGTCAACTCTGGAACTGGTGTCATTAGGAAAAGACTGAAGGAATTGCAAATACCCCAATTCTTTCTCATATTTTCATTTCTGCATATCCACATGGTTTTTGCTGCCCGTGTAGGTAAATGAACAAAAGAGAGTCAAAAGTGGGGCTCCTGGTGGCTCAGTCATTAAGCGTTTGCCTTTGGCTCAGGTCATGATCCCAGAGTCCTGGGATCAAGTCCTGAGTCAAGCTCCTTGTGGCGGGGGGTGGAGGGAGAAACTGCTTCTCCCTCTGCCTGCTGCTCCCCCTCCTTGTGCTTGCACTCTCTCTCTCTCTGACAAATAGATAAAACCTTTAAAAAATAAATTAATTAGGGATACCTGGGTTGCTCAGTTGGTTAAGCAGCTGCCTTCGGCTCGGGTCATGATCCCAGTGTCCTGGGATCGAGTCCCACATCGGGCTCCTTGCTTGGTGGGGAGCATGCTTCTCCCTCTGCCTCTGCCTGCCATTCTTTTTTTTTTTTTTTT